>NW_028270148.1:45411222-45712305 GCF_037043375.1 Chiloscyllium plagiosum
AGGTGAACTCTGCCCTATGAGTTATGGATTTTTGTCAAGTTTAAAATTGTGCACTGGAGGCAAGTGTGAAGAGAGACTTTTGATTTTCAGGAAGAATTAAATTATGACATTCTTCACTGCATTTACACAAATATTTCTTCATTCAGTTAGATGCTTCTTTGGAATTAGCTTTAAAATGCAAAATGCTGCAGTACCAATCATTTGCAAAAAATATAAAAACACTAGAATCTTACAAACATATTTTCATATTTATAAGATTTATGTGATCAGTAATACACAAACTTTGCCCTACTTTATTGCTGCTTAGTTTTTGCTAGTGTCTCGTATCACATTAATTGTCTAGGGTGGCACCGTGGTTAACATTGCTGCCTCATAGTGCAAGGAACCTGGGTTTGATTCCCTTTTCAGTGATTAATCAAACTCCATTGAAATATTCTTTCTGTCTCTGTGGGTTTCCTCCATGGTGGATTGGCCGTACTAAATTGCACATAGTGTCCAGAGATATGCAGGCTAAGTGGGTTAGCCACGGTAAACACGGAAGTGTAGGGATAAGGGTGGATTTTGGTGGGATCCTCTTCGGAGGGTTAGTGTGGACTCAGTGGGCCGAATGGCATGCTACCACACTGTAGGGGTTCTATGCTTCTTTCTTCCTCTGTCACCTATTTTAAAAATCTACATTGCTTAGATATTTATATGATACCTATGCTGCAGTTTGGAAATGAGACACCGTATTGTAAGCATTTTGTAAATCCATAGACACTCTTTGTCCAAATAGTTCAGTTCTTCAACAAACAGTTAAACTTTTCAAACAAGGCTTCTCTGGTAACAGATCTAAGTTGGATGTCAATGACTAACATAGTCATTGTGCATTAATCTGATAAGCAAATTATGGATTCTAAAAGCAATAAACTGCTTATAAATGTTGTCTTGTGTTCATCTGGGTAGTTTTCAAGAACAAAAATATCACTGGATTAAAAATGTTAACTCTTTCTTTGGCCACAGATTCTACCAGACGTGCTGAGTTTCTCCAACAATTTATGTTTATGTTTCAGTTAATAGTGATTGATAGTTAACTACCATGCATTGTTTAAACTTTAAACCAGGCAGGTTGGCTCTGGTTGATTGCTCTGACAAATGAACCAGAGGATGGCTGTCACCCACTCTTTCGGTTTGAAATAAGCACAGCATATGCATATTTCTTTTCCCTCTAAACAACAAGGCTCTGTGCATTAATGAATAATTGCAGTCTGTGAATTTCATGACTCATGTGATGCTAGCTATGTAGGCCATACATTCCAAAGACTGGAGGATGGTACCAAACAGCTTATCTCTTTGGCAAGGTACTGACCGTGACAGTCTGCTTGCTTTTGCAAAATTTACAGTATATTTGATGTGATTGGGCAACATTTGCAAAATATTTCTCCGTTTAAAGAATTAGGCTGACAACCAGTTTAGGATTGTTGGTCAGACTCAGTGTCGCAATTGTGTTTACTGGAAACTGCATGTATTAATAGCTACATATATTAATACATATATTAATATAGCTACATATATTAATGCATCAATCTGTCTTCTCATCCACCACAACTTTCCTTCACTGGGCTATATACATGATATGTTTCTTACAGTTCCATGCACTATAAAATTGGCCTTATTGGCAATCTCGTAAATAAGGCCTGAGCCATTTGATAAGCTTATAAGCTTGTTGCTACGATAGGGCACAACAAGCCAATCAATAAGAGAATTTCTCACTTTATACTGTACATTTTCATGGGTAAGTCCAAGGCAGCCACCTTCTGTCCTAAAAAGTGCTTAGTGGATCTTAGGTAACCTTGGAAGGATATATTAAAAACTGGAGCAACTGATAAAACTACCTTTCTCATGTAGTTACTAGGCAGTAGCAACACACATGGTATTTATAATTTTTTTAAATCATGGACTCCTGCCACGAAGCCAAAAAGACATTTTACCTATCCCATATAAGTACTGTGATATATGAATTTCAATGCTGGGATGATGCTAGGTATCTCGACCTTAAGTCCCAAAGACTGTCAGATTGCATCAGACAGCATGTACAATATTTGATGGGCTTCCATGGTTGTGCATGGTTTGCTAAATAATCCTAAGTGTGCTAACATTTTGCTGACAACCAATTTAAGATTATCAGCTAGGACCACAGTTTGGTGTGCTTGCACATACTGGAAACTCCATAATTTCATACACTGGACCTTGTTCTTTGCAGACAGAAAGAACATGTACGTACATTGTCAATTTCATTGCTTAAAATAGATAACTATTTTCTGGTTCTCTCAGGAGTCTTGTCCAATAGCATCAATGTGCCTGTCTTAAACTTATAGCATGGCAGTTATTTGTCAGTAGTCATCATCTACTTGATGCATTTTCCATGGTAATGCATCTACCAATCAGAGACCACTTACCAACCATCAGTATTTTCTTTTTTACAGTATAAAATTGTTGTTTCCCATTGAATTTGTTTTGATAAATACTGGTGGGCGGCACGGTGGCACAGTGGTTAGCACTGCTGCCTCGCAGCGCCAGAGACCCGGGTTCAATTCCCGCCTCAGGCGACTGACTGTGTGGAGTTTGCACGTTCTCCCCGTGTCTACGTGGGTTTCCTCCGGGTGCTCCGGTTTCCTCCCACAGTCCAAAGATGTGCAGGTCAGGTGAATTGGCCGAGCTAAATCGCCCGTAGTGTTAGGTGTAGGGGTATGGGTGGGTTGCGCTTCGGCGGGTCGGTGTGGACTTGTTGGGCCTAAGGGCCTGTTTCCATACTGTAATCTAATCTAATCTAATCTAAGATAAAATAGCTCAACAAAATATCTTTTTTTCAACAGTATTCAAATTCTGTACAATTAAATGACTAGGGTTTATTACATAATAGCAACAGCACATCTGCACTTTGTCAAGAATAATTACTTAGACCTTACAGAGCTCATACAGTTACATTTTCTCCTCTGAAAGCAGGACATAGCATTCACACATTGTGTGTGTGTGGAGATAGTTATCTGTTGCACAAGACAGTTAATACCTCAAAAGGTTAACTGACTTCTAAAATGAGACTTGCATATCAGATTATGAAGGACGGTGAAGGCTGCTTGTGCTGAAGTGGTCGTGAGCCTCGGCCAGGATTTTTTTTATTTCAAAAATATACTTTATTCATAAAATATTTTGATCTGTCCAATTGGTCATGCCATACATCCGCAAACATTCCATTTCTTGGTATACAGAGACGGAGTAATCATTCATATATACGGTGGTCTTTACCCACCGCGACTTGGCGGCAGCTGCCCCAAGCTTCAGCGCGTCCCTCAACACGTAGTCCTGGACCTTGGAATGTGCCAGTCTGCAACACTCAGGGTCAGGGTCAACTCCTTCAGCTGGAAGATCAACAGGTTTCGGACCGCCCAGAGAGTGTCCTTCACCGAGTTGATAATCCTCCAGGCACAGATGATGTTCGTCTCAGTGTGCGTCCCGGGGAATAGACTATAGAGCACGGAGTCCCACGTCACGGCGCTGCTCGGGATGAACCTCGACAAACACCACTGCATTCCTCTCCAGACTTCTGCATAGGCACATTCCAGAAGGTGGTGTGTGACAGTCTCGTTCCCCCTGCAGCCGCTTCGAGGGCAGTGTGCGGTGCGGCTGAGAGTCCGGGCATGCATAAAGAATCTCACAGGCAGAGCCCTTCTCACCACCAGCCAAGTCATGTCTTGGTGTTTGTTGGAAAGTTCTGGCGATGAGGCATTCTGCCAAATGGCTTTGACAGTCTGCTCAGGGAACCGCTTGATAGGATCCGCCCTCTCCTTTTCAAGTCCCACCTTCTCTAGAGGTGTGTCACAGCATTCCCATACAGGTTTATTGGTACAATGAACTAACCTATCTACTTACAGTCTTCTTAACTACAGGTGGAAATCTCATAAATGACCATGATGGTTGTTATAATGCATAACTAAATTATGTGACAAACATTTTATGTTTTATCAAAACTGAGCCTCTGTTCTAATGAAGATCTTGTGTGGACACCCTTCTCTACTTGGGAACTCATTGACTTCCCAACCGATAAGGAAGATTTGTTGCTGTTGCTGTATGCTTTAAAAAAAGTGGAAAAAAAAGGATTTGTGGCAATGAAAGCTAGACGTCTCAGGTGGTTCTGGTGGTCACCACTACAACATATAACATGCGGAGAATAAGATGAAGCTCATAAACACGAAGAGAATAATCAATTAATATTAACCCCTTTACACCACGACACAACACCCTCTCTGATCCTGATGTGAAGTGTTTGACTGGTATATACAAAGGTAAAAATCAACCAACACCAGGTTGTAGTCCAACAGGTTTATTTGGAAGCAGTAGCTTTGAGGTTAAATAAATACGTGGCAGATATGCAGAATATTTTAGCCGCTTGTTATATCTGTGTGAAAATAAATCCAGGTGTCGACATAGCTGTCCCTTGTATAACAAGGTTTCGAAACAGTGATTGAATCAACCCAAACAGATCCTTTTTAAAATGAAACTTCAGTCCTTGAAGGGAAGCGGCACTGTCTGACCGTGGTTCGGAGCGGAGGGAAGACTGGGGCGTGACGCCGGAAGTGGCGTGTTCACGTTGGGGGTGGTTTTGGCTGTGACACCCGGAAGTAGTCACTTCACCGTGGGAGCGGGTCTGCGGGTAGCGGCTGGTGGTCAGTGACAGTACCTGTCAGTGAGGTGGCGGTTATTAACGTTACAGCAGATGGCTGTGAATCTGACGGTGAACCTCGCCAGCCCTTGCTTAGGTGAGTATCGGCCGGAGCGGACTGGACTGGCCGGGCCGGGCCGGTGGAGGGGCATGAAGCCGCCTGGCCCAGTGCCGCACACGGTATTGCATCATGTGTGGGACAGCCTGGTCCTGGAGCCGGCGATTAACAGCATGTCCTTGGGGAGGACGGGGTGGGTTGGAGGGGATCTGTGCTTCAATATGTAGAATCATACGAACTTTAAAATCTGCACTGTCAGTTATTGACAATCTGTGATCATGTGCTAACATTTTTTTTAAACAGTTAAATGTGTATCTGTAAGACGAGGATAGGTTTCGATTCCAGACTCTTCAGTATTTTCGTTTCTTCCCCCCCCCCCCCCATATTTACAAATCTTGCACTTTTTTGTTTTGTTGCTCCCGTTTGACTATGTACAATATTATTAGATTTATTGAAGAAGTTGTCTATATATGTAAAGTCGGTATTGTTAATATGACAGTTATTTGCCCATTTAATTAACGTGGCACTTCCGATTATATTCTGCATTGATTTTTTTTTTCTTTTAATAACTTTTTAAAAACCTCTGTTCTGATCAAAAAGATTCGGTTATACTGAAATTTGAAGTATGTATGTTTAAATTTTCTTCCTCTTCAATAAAATTATTTCAAGTTTGACAACGTATGAGTTTGCATATGTGCTTTCTAGAGGTGCGGCGAATAAATGACATGGTGTTATTTATGTTCTGGGGATGTCGAAGCCATGTTTTAAGCTATGCAGACTATATTTTTTTAATTGTTCAATGAATGGGTGTGGTTTTGATTTTTTTTAAGAAAGCTTGTTGCACTCTTTAAACCTGTTCTAGAATGGTGTTGGCAGGGATTTTTAAAATTATTATTCACACATACGATGTGGCAGTCCCTGGCAAGGCTAGCTCATCCGTAACCGCCTTTGAGAAAGTGGTGATGAGCTGTCATCTTGCACCACTGTCATCCATGAAACGAAGGTGCCATTAAATTGGACATTCCAGGGTTTTAACCCAGTTATAGTGAGGGACCTGTGACTTATTTAGAATTAGGATGGTGTGTGGGTTGGATGGGAGCATGCAGGTGGTGATTTTTTTTTCTCTGCTGCCCTTGTCTTTTCGAGATGGGAGACAGTGTGATTTGCAAGTAGCTATTAAAGGAGGAGCCTTGGTGAGTTGCTGCAGTACAGTTGGTACACGCTGCTGCCACTGTGCTGGTAATAAAGTTAGTGAATGTTAAGTTAGATGAAGTGCTAGTCAACTGAGCTGTTTTCGTTTTGAATTGTTGGGACTGAACATATCCAGGGAAGTTGGGATTATTCCATCACATTCCTCTATTTTGTCTTTTAATGGAGGAGGAGCATTGATCCAATTGAGTTTCTGGTCAATGGTAGAGGATTCGATCATGATAATATGAAATATTAAGGGGTGATGAGATTCTCTTATTGATAGTTGTTGCCTGGCATTTGTGTGGCACAACTGTTAATTGCCACTTATTCCAAATCCAAATTCTTGCCAAGTGTTGTCATTTGCAGACACGGACTGCATATGTTCTGTGGTGCTGCAAATGAAACCCTATCCAAATATCAACAAGCATCCCCACTTTATTATTAGATTTATTGAAGAAGTTGTCTATATATGTAAAGTCGGTATTGTTAATATGACAGTTATTTGCCCATTTAATTAACGTGGCACTTCCGATTATATTCTGCATTGATTTTTTTTTTCTTTTAATAACTTTTTAAAAACCTCTGTTCTGATCAAAAAGATTCGGTTATACTGAAATTTGAAGTATGTATGTTTAAATTTTCTTCCTCTTCAATAAAATTATTTCAAGTTTGACAACGTATGAGTTTGCATATGTGCTTTCTAGAGGTGCGGCGAATAAATGGATTGATGGAAGATTATCAAAGAAGCTGAAGCCAGTTTCCAAGGTTCAGGTACCTTGGTGAACTCCTACACTGATGTTATGGTGCTGAACTGATTGGCTTATAACAATTACCTTCCTTGGTGCTAGTTTTGACTTCAGCCAGTGGTGTTCAACTTGGAAGACTACTGATTCTTCATTTGAGAGAAGACGATGGATAGTAATCAACAGATGATTTCCTCCTCAACGCTTGACCCCGTTTGGGACTTGTTCAGGTTTGGAATCAATGTCGAGGGCTCAATGGGTCACTGCCTCCTGATGGGCAGCATGTTGTCTCAGTGGTTAGCACTGCTGCCTCACAGCACTGGGGACACCAGTTTAATTCCAGCCTCGGGTGGCTGTTTATGTGGAGTTTGCATATTTTTCCTGTCTGTGTGGGTTTCCACTGGGAGCTTCAGTTTCCTTCCACAGTCCTAAGATATGCAAGTTAGCTGGATTAGCCACGCTAAATTGCCCATAGTGTCCAGAGGTATATAGGCTAGATGGATTTGGGCAGGGAGGTGGGATGCTCTTCAGAGGGTTGGTCAATTCTGTGATGAGTACCACATCTCTTGGGTTTGTTCTGCTGTTGAGGTTGTAATTGTAGGAGTCTAGAATATTGGCTAAAAGATTTAATTCAGTGACGTGACTGTGGCAAGCTGTTGTTTGACAACTATCCCAATTTTAGTCAAGGTCCATCTTACCATATCCTGGAATACTCCAGTGGTTTATAGTCTCTTATTCTTATTAAATTTGATATCTTGGATACAATTAAGAGGTTTTGTTTGACCTTGTTAGAAGATGTTGTTAGTGTCACCCACATTGCTGTGGAGCTTGAGTTACAAATTGAGCAGGCCAGGTTGTCATTATTGATAAGTGTTTTGTTTCTGATTTATTTGTTTAACTTGCCATGGCCTGAAGACATGAAGAGAATCCCAAAGGGAACTGTCTGTTCCATATTTCCATACTTAACATATTAAAAAAAAGACAACCTTGCTGGATTCATAAAATGGCTGAGGCTGATCACATGATCTTGATTCCAGAAGCTTCTGGATTCCCTACTTTGTGTAGACGTTTCAGCTAAACCAACACAAAATACCGGCTACACCGCTGAAGCCAACGCCAACTTGAGGACACCTCTTCCTACTGCCCCCTCGACCATGACCCCACCCGCCAGCACCCTACACCGCTGAAGCCAAACGCCAACTAGAGGACACCTCTTCCTACTGCCCCCTCGACCATGACCCCACTCCCCTCACCAAACCATCATCTCCCAGGCCATACAGCCACAGCCACAAAATGCTTAGGGATGAGCCATTTGCCTCCAGCCAGCTCAGGACGGGAGTAAACCTCAAAACCCTTTGTGTTAAATGATTTTGCAATGCTTCACATCACTGTTAGCTTAGTGACCTTCCAATTCACCCCTGAGATGGCCATTCAGTACTTGAAATGTCTGTGTGTCACATGATTGAAATCTGAGCTTGTTAAATCATTTTAAGCATACAATTCTGGGATTCAAAGTCAGTTGCTGTTTGACCTCTGGAGGGGGATTAGGACTCTAGGCTGGGTTGGCAGCCTGCCTCAGATCTTCCATTTGTTTCCAAGTTGCTGGCTGGAAGGAAGCCTCCGTTTTGCCTAAAATAAGGAAAACTACTGGGTCCAGCTCACTGAGGAAAATATGTTTGAACACTGACCGTTGGGAATTTTTTATTCATGTGAGGTTTTTTCTTTTCAATATGGATTTGCCAAAACTTGTAATTTATTACCCATCTCATCTTCTGTCTTAATGTTTTAGTGCTTGGATGGTGTCGTGAGTTAATTTCACTGTCTTAAAGAACATTCTAAAAAGACTACTTCTTCCCTCCAGCCTTGCACTTTTTACCCTACCTCCACCCCCACCTCCACGTACCCCATCCCATCCCTTTCTGTTTATTGTGACAGAAAGACAAAAATGATTGGCATTTAGAGAATGTGTCAGGAAGTGAAGTCTCTGAAGTTATCAGCAGCGAATCAGGTGTAAGATTCCATATATACTTTCATTACTGGAAGAAAGATCCAGAAAAATACAGAAAGCAACCCTCTTCATAATGTGCCTGGGAATGAATTGAAATTAGAATTGTTTTCCCCTGTTAAGGCCAAGGCGCTGATATATTGTAGATAGGCTGGAAAGTGTTGTTAAAATTTTGTGGATAAACCTTATTTTTGATTTAATAGCACACCAAGTGTTAGGGTTGTTGTTGTTTGCGTCAGTTTTGAAAATGAAATCCAAACACTGGCATTTGGAGAACATCTTTCAGCCTACCTCAATAGGGGACATGAGTAAGTCAAACAATATGGAATCAGAGTCATGGAAACAGAACCTTCGGTCCAACTGGTCCATTCTGAACATAATCCCAAACTAAACTGGTCCCATCTGCCATATGCCTCCAAACACTTTCTATTCATGAATTTTCCAAATGTCTTTTAAATGTTGTAATTGTACCCATATTATCACTTCCTCAGGAAGTCTATTCCACACACGAATCACCCTGTGTGTAGAAATAATTTAGCCTCCGGTCCTTTTTTTTTAAAATCTCTATCCTCTCACCTTAAAAATGTGGCCCCTAGTCTTGAAGTCGTCCATCCTAGGGAAAAGCTGAAAAATGTGTTGCTGAAAAAGTGCAGCAGGTCAGGTAGCATCCAAGGAGCAGGAGAATCAACGTTTCGGGCATAAGCCCTTCTTCAGGATTCTTTAAGAAGGGCTTATGCCCGAAACGTTGATTCTCCTGCTCCTTGGATGCTGTCTGACCTGCTGCGCTTTTCCAGTAACACATTTTTCAGCTCTGAACTCCAGCATCTGCAGTCCTCACTTTCTCCATCCTAGGGAAAAGACAACTACCATTAACTCTATCTATATCTCATTATTTTATAAACCTCTATCAATTCACCTCTCAACCTTCTATGCTCTGGTGAAAAAAGACCCAGCCTTTCTTTATAACTCAAACCTTCCATTCCCAGCAATACCCTAGTAATTCTCTTCTGATCCCTCTACAGCTTAATAGTATCCTTCCTGTAACTGGTTGACCAGAACTGGACACAGTATTCCAGAAGAGGCCTCACCAATGTCCTGTACAACCTCAGCATGACTTGCCAACTCCTATACTCAAAGGACTGAGCAATGAAAGCAAGCGTGTCAAATGTCTTTTTAACCATCCTGTCTATATGTGATGCAAACTTCAAAGAATTGTGTATCTGAACCCCTATGTCCCTGTGTTCTACAGCACTACCCGAGGCCCTACCATTAATTGTATAAGCCCTACCCTTGTTTTTTGGACCAAAATGCAATATCTTGCTTTTATCCAGATTGAATTCCATGTGCTATATTTCAGTCCATTGACCCATTTGAATAAGATGTCTTGTAATTTTAGAAAACTTTCTTCACTGTCTACTCTGCCACCAATTTTGGTGTCGACGCAAACTTACTAACCATACATTCCACATTCTCATTCAAATCACTTATGTAAATGATGAACAAAAGAGGACTCTGAACCAATCTCTGTGGAACACCACTGGTGACAGGCCTCCAATCTGAAAAGCAACCTCCACTACCACACTGTCTCCTGTAGGTAAGCTGATTCTGTATCCAACTGGCAAGCTCACCCTGAATCCCATGTGACCTAACTTTATTTACTGGTCTACCATGTGGTAACTTGATGCCTTGGGCTTAAGAGGGGAAAAACAATCATCATTTTAATTCATTCGCATTCCCTCTTTGTCCTTGAAAAATCTAGTTTAAATTCCACAGCTGTAGGGTGATTTGAACTCAAGTCTCCAGACCATTATCCTACACGTCCAGATTATTAGACCTTTAACATAAAACAGATGCTCCTTAATACTTACCAGGGAAATAAAGGTAAAGTTGCCATTGTCTTATCAGGCAATAGGGTTGCTCTTAGAGAGACAGATAATGTTGGCTTAACCAGTGGCTTACCATTGCCACAGATGAGAGGAGAGGTTGAGAAGGAGAGTACTTGAATTGAACAAGTGGTATTGGCGTCATTCTGCATTGCAAATCAGCTATACAGCCAACTGAGCGAACTGACCCCCTTAGGATTACTAACTGAGTAAGAAATGTTTAGCTGTAGTGTCCTGAAAAGGAAGAAATGAATTTAGTCCGGTATCTTCTGACAAGCGAGCATGAGAGACTGATAGACAGTACTAATGGTTTGCTGACTTGCACCTGCAGAGTTAGACCTGTAATTGTATCCGATTCTTCCAAACTATCTCGACACATGGGTAATGCTGCAAACCAATGTCTTAACTGTTGTAATGCAATACAAAACTGAGCCTAGATATTAAACCCACATTTGTGATTACTAGTGTTCATGTTGCACTTTGAATTGGGTGTGTAGTAGGGGAAGACTCTCTGATCCTTGACTGTTCCCTTCTGTATCCATATACTGTGTATTTGGATGAATGGAGTGTGTCCGAATAGGGTGACAGCTTGTGTATGATATTGACCAAACAGTAACTTTTACTGTGAATTTTTCAGTGATTTTGATTTGGAAATTCTTAGTGTGGTGTAATCCTCTGATGGTTATATTAAGTAGGTAGGTGTGGTTGTCTGAGCATGGTTCTTATGGTGCCAGCTTTTTTAATAGTTTGTCTAAAAGCAAATATTCACGGTTTAACTCTCCACCTGATATCGTAGGAGGCCTTTGAACTGTGAGGGTTGTCATAACTCATTGGGTAGCATGCTGGAAGTCAAGCCCTGCTATTCTTGGAGTTCTCAGAGTTAAAGATTTTAAAATAAGTATGCAAACATCCAACATGCCTAATTTTCAGACCTAGGTTATTGGAAAGTACAGACCAGGTTTCTGTACTTAACAAGAACTGACCTTTTTTTCATGTCATTATATTTTAGGTAAACAATTAAAATAAATTCTGTAAACTCTACAAATTAAAACTCTCCCTTGCATGCACACATACAAAAGTAAACAAAAGGGGGGAAAACAAATACATGAATGGAGGGTTACCAGTTCTGTAGTCTTCCTTCACTGGATCAGTTGGATTGGTTCTTGCTGATCTAACCGTTTTTTTGCTCAATCTTCCTTCTTCTGAATACTTTAACTGGTTTGCAAGAGGCACAGGGTGGCTGTTTCACTTGGGAAAGATCTCTGACTTATCCAATTCCAAATCGCAACATGCAGTATCTGTCGAAGGAAAGATAAACTGATTTTCTTCCGATTTAATGTGGTTTACTGCAGAAAACAGTGTTTTCTGGCTGCTACAGGACTTCTGGTTTCTCTTCTCTGATTAGCTTTTCTCTGCGTTGCTCAGAGCCCAAGCCGTTCAGCTAACTGACAGCCAATCACCTTGTGGCATTCATTGGACCTTTATCATTGATAATTGTCCCTCGTCCTCACCAGATGGTTTCATTTGTAAACAGCCCCTTGGCCCCAGCATAGCTGCACACTGCTGAAACCCACAGCTACACACTGTTCACAGTTGGTATCATTGTATACTCTCAAAGCATGCAGCCATTCCTTGGAAATTCCTGGGCTTCAAAACAGTTGTTTCTCATTTTTAGTCCAATGTTTTCAAAAAGCACAAGAATAAAAGGCATGGTCTTTACAGGGTTACGGGTATTCTTAATCCTAATTTGTTAACTTTACTTGCACTCTCCAGCAGGGTTTACTAGTGAGTGGGAGTGCTAACTATTTTTCTTTTTAATTTTCTCATTGTTGCTTATGAATGCTACAACAACTTTTAATGATCATTGTTAGTATCAGCTGATTCCACATTAATTATGCTACAGGACCAACTTTACATGTTGGAGAGGGTAAATGCATTGATTTGAACTAAATGTGATACAGATGATTAGCCATCATTAATGGAATAAGCTGCTGAGAGAAATGTCATGACCTCCATTCCTACTTGCTTTACCATTTTGTACATTTTGGGAATTAAGAAATATTCAGCAGAAACTGAATGATTCACTTGACCATTCAACCAGTAAGATTCGAATTGCCCTCTAGTATCTTGGGGATTATTATATTTATCATTCTATATATTCCACTATCTCAGCTGATTGCTGAAAAATGGTGTTTTTAATGTCCAAGTGTGTGTGTTCAAATCGGTGAAAATGGCAATTTCACCAATATTCCTTGACATTGTTTGATGACATGTTTATGTTTGAATTACCATGCTGCAAAGCAAGTGTACTTACGCCATTGACTGGAGTCTTTTTGGTCGTTTGTATTTTAATTAGAGTCATAGATATGTACAGCATGGAAATAGACCCTTCGGTCCAACTCGTCCATGCCGACCAGATATCCCATCCCAATCTAGTCCTACCTGCCAGCACCCGGCCCATATCCCTCCAAACCCTTCCTATTCATATATCCATCCAGATGCCTTTCAAAAGTTGCAATTGTATGAACCCCCCACCACTTCCTCTGGCAGCTCATTCCACGCACACCACCACCCTCTGCGTGAAAAAGTTGCCCCTGAGGTCTCATTTATATCTTTCCCTTCTCACCCTAAACCTATACCATCTAGTTCTAGACTCCCCCACCCCAGGGAAAATACCATGTCTATTTATCCTATCTACACCCCTCATGATTTTATAACCCTCTATAAGGTCACCCCTCAGTCTCCAATGCTCCAGTGAAAACAGCTCCAGCCTATTCAACTTCTCCCTATAGCTCAAATCCTCTAACCCTGCCAACAGCCTTGTAAATTTTTCCTGAACCCTTTCAAGTTTCACAACATCCTTCCGATGGGAAGGAGACCAGACCTGCATGCAATATTCCAACTGTGGCATAACCAATGTCCTGTATAGCCATAACATGACCTCCTAACTTCTGTACTCAGTACTCTGACCACTAAAGGAAAGCATACCAAACGCCGCCTTCACTATCCTATCAACCTGCGACTCCACTTTCAAGGAGCAATGAATCCTGCACTGCAAGGTCTCTTTCTTCGACAACACTCCCTACCATGAAATGTATAAGTCCTGCTAAGATTTTCTTTCCCAAAATGCAGTACCTCACATTTATTTGAATTAAACTCCAACTGCCACTTCTCAGCCCACTGGCCCATCTGATCAAGATCCTGTTGTAATCTGAGGTAACCTTCTTCACTGTCCACCACACTTCCAATTTTGGTGTCATCTGCAAACTTACTGACTATGCTTCTTATGCTCACATCCATATCAGTTTTATAAATGGCAAAAAACAGTGGACCCACCAATCCTTGTGGCATTCTACTGGTCACAGGCCCCCAGTCCGAAAAACAATCCTCCACCATTACCCTCTGTCTTCTACCTTTCACCCAGCTCTGTATCCAAATGGCTAGTTCTCCCTGTATTCCATGAGATGTAACCTTGCTAACCAATCTCCCATGGGGAACCTTGTTGAACGTCTTACTGAAGTCCATTTGGATCTCGTCGACTGCTCTGCCCTCATCAATCTTTGTTACTTCTTCAAAAAGCTCAATCAAGTTTGTGAGACATGATTTCCAATGCTCAAAGCCATGCTGACTATCCTTAATCAGTCCTTGCCTTTCCAAATACATGTACATCCTGTCCCTCAGGATTCCTTCCAACAACTTGCCCACCAACAAGGTCTGGCTCACTGGTCTATAGTTCCCTGGCTTGTCCTCACCACCTTCTGTAAATAGTGGTACAACGTTAGCCAACCTCCAGTCTTCCGGCACCTCACCTGTGACTATCAATGATACAAATCTCAGCAAGAGGCCCAGCAATCACTTCCCTAGCTTCCCACAGAGTTCTAGGGTACACCTAATCAGGTCCTGGGGATTTATCCACTTTTATGCGTTTCAAGACATCCAGCACTTCCTGCTCTGTAATCTAGACATTTTTTTCAAGATGTCACCATCTATTTCCCTACATTATATATCTTCCATGTCCTTTTCACTGATGCAAAATTCTCATTTAACAACTCCCGCATCTCCGGATGCAAAGGCCGCCTTGCTGATCTTTGAGGGGTCCTATCCTCTCCCTAATTACCCTTTTGTCCTTAATGTATTTGTAAAAGCCCTTTGCATTTGCCTTAACTCTATTTGCCAAAGCTATCTAATGTCCCATTTTTGCGCTCCTGATTTCCATTTCCTGTTGCCTTTGTACTCTTCTAAAGATTTCTGTCTCCCTTTCTTTAATTTCCCCGGTCCTTCCTGTGCCTCCTTCTTGATGTCTGTCTCTTTCCCTCCATCTGCCTTTGCCTTGTCACCTCCTTCTGCATCTGCCTCCCATTGTAATCTTTGCCTGTTTTCCTATGGTTTGTCTCTGAACAGCCCTACTTCTTCTACTACTTATCTTGCTGTGGCAATTATTCTCTGTCTGTTTCCCATTTTCGGTAGACCTCACTGTTGCCACTCTGACCCTCTAAATCTCTGTTTCTCTCTGTCTTTGTTTCTCTTCCCTCTTCCCTCTCCTCTCCCCCACCCCACCCCCACCTTCCTTATTATATTCATGCTGCTCCTTGCTGATGGTGCACTATGAAACTTGTTTGGAATTGAGAGGTCTTATAGTCACTTTCATTTGATCTGCAATTTTTAAAGCTTTAATTATGAAAGTTTGTACATTCTGGTGTCTTTTTTAACTGGGATGTATGTATTTTTTAAAAAAGTGAGTTCTGCATATGATGCATTAAGAATATGTTGTGATGCTAGTGGGGAGTGCTGACTGCTATCAATGTAGGCGAAAGTGAGGACTGCAAATGTTGGAGATCAGAGTCAAGATTAGTGGTGCTGGAAAACCACAGCAGGTCAGGCAGCATCCAAGGAGCAGGAATACAGTGAGTTCAACAAAATATCTACTCCCAGCCTCCCTCCAAGTGAGAGTGACTGAAAACTGTTGATGTTATAGCAACTTCTGCACATGTTCAATCTAAAGAAATAAGATGATTCTGGAAAAGGAGGCTCAATGGAATATCCTGGCTATAACATTACGAAAAAGTTAGGCTCTGGCTGATTGTTACAGGATGAAGGCTAAATTTAAACTAGGGTTGTTGATTTGGTTTAAAAAAAAACTCTGGAAATCTATGCAATTAGGACTGTCATGCTTAAAGAAGATGAGGTATTTCGAGGTGTCCATTGTCTATGTTAATTCCATTGGAGGTCTCTAGGTATAAGGCTGTACTGGTGAAAGTAACTTGAGGGTTGCATGCAATGAGTGTGAAAAGTGAGAGGTCCCGTGTATGAGTTAAGGACTTTTAAACTGTGTGTGTGCCACCATATTTGTGTGGAAGGTGGTGTTGAGAGTCGAGACACCAATCTTTGTAATATTTAAGGAGGATTTAATTGTTCTGTTGCATACTTAATTTTTTATTTCTTTTGGGTGCAATTGCTGTAGTAAAAGTTTTAAAAAGTGAAATCTTATGTTTTTCTTATCTATATGTTTCACATTGCCTTTGTTTTCAGGTTATTGTTACAATCCCTGTTGAGAACAATGTACTGGTGCATT
Source organism: Chiloscyllium plagiosum (assembly GCF_037043375.1). Classification (NCBI taxonomy): domain Eukaryota; kingdom Metazoa; phylum Chordata; class Chondrichthyes; order Orectolobiformes; family Hemiscylliidae; genus Chiloscyllium; species Chiloscyllium plagiosum. The sequence continues at coordinate 45,427,374 of NW_028270148.1, forward strand.
TTAAATAACATTTACCTTATGCCTTTCCATAAACTATTTCATTATTATTTACTTAACTGAATACCTGTTAACATTGAGTTCATGGCGGACTGTGCAAAATTTCAGATTGGATTTGTTTTTTAAAATTGAGATTATTTACTTGATTCTGTAGTTTTGAAAACAACCATCCTCTGGGTCCACTATCATCAAAACTGCCATCAGCTTCTCCTTCTGTAATTGCTAAATGGGTCACTCTTATCTCTGCCTCTCAATACATAATATTTATATTTTACTATGGTTTTGGAATAATACTGTATTGTTGTATAAGGACATTTTCAAATGTCTGATCCAATTTTAAGTCTTCCAACCTGTTACTTTTCAACTGATACAAATTTTTCTTAAAGTAGTAAGAAGCCATCAATGTTGATTGGGGGAGCAAGCAGTCTGAGCTGCTCTGATCAGTGGGATTGCTGCAGTACAGACATGATGCACACTGACCTTGAGGTATTGATACTGAAAGATCATATTTAGCTCTGATCCTTGACCTGTTCAGTGAAAGATTTTGAGGTGGTCTTGCTTTCTGACAAACATGCAGTACTGTGTAATATCAGAGGATTGGATATTTCATTATGTATCTAATCTGAAAAACAGCAATTCCAGCAGTCAGTACAGCTAAACCGGATGCTAAAATAATCATGGCGTCTTCGTTTTTACTTTTGGTACTTAGATTTCTTCAAATATTGTTTGATATTCAATTTAATATCTAATTTTTCTATTACTGTGGCTTTGAGGTCCTTCTTTTTTCCTCCCTAATTGAGATGACTGATGTTGACTGATCTAAGCCTATTAAAATTGTACAAGTTTGTGCTCTTGGCACTTCTTTTGATGCTCTAAACTTGATCGATCATATTTCAAAACTACTTATTCCTGTACCTTAGCAGCAAAGTCTCTCATTAATCATTAAAAAAATTACAGATGTTGGAAATCTGAAGCAAAGACAGTTCTGAAGAAGAGTCACTAGACCCAAAATGCTAACTCTGCTTTCTGTCCACAGATGCTACCAGACCTGCTGAGTTCTCCAGTTTCTGTTTTTGTGTCTCATTATTCATGTTATCTTGAAACACCAATATAGCTGCATTTGAAATATCTATATAGGGGCTGTTACTCAGTTGAAAGCATTTTTAATTATAGGGTCTCAATTTTGAGTCTCTTAATGATATTAAAATCAATCAATTCCTAGGCAATAAAAAATCCATTTGGATAAATACTGATTAAAATGTGGCTGGAGATGGAATTTGTCACTACATTCACTTCTAGGAAAGAAAAAGGAGCCTCAATTCCAATTATCCTAAAATAGGATTATCCGAACAGGATCTGAAGTCTTGTGAAGCCGTTGCAACAAAGTGTGTTACTGACAATGGTGCCACCATCGAGTCTTTTGTTAATAGTACAGGGTAAATGAGGGTTACTTGCACTGAAGAAGATCTGCAAATGTTGCCTCAAAGAGATGCTAATGACACTGGTGCAACAATCTCAGTCAATTATAGTAGTGTTAAAATAATTTTAACCAACAATGGTGCAACAATCGTGTCTTTAGTTTAACTGAGGAATACCTGCACTGAAGATGAAGCATTGCAGCAAAGAGGTGTTATTGATATTGGTGCATGGTGTAGCCATGGGCACCCGCATGGGCCCCAGCTATGCCTGCCTCTTCGTAGGATATGTGGAACAGTCCATCTTCCGCAACTACACTGGCCCCAACCCCCACCTTTTCCTCCGCTACATTGATGACTGTATCGGCGCCGCCTCGTGCTCCCATGAGGAGGTTGAACAGTTCATCCACTTCGCCAACACCTTCCACCCTGACCTCAAATTCACCTGGACAGTCTCAGATTCCTCCCTCCCCTTCCTCGACCTTTCTATTTCTATCTCAGGCGACCAAATCAACGCTGACATCTACTACAAACCGACCGACTCCCACAGCTACCTGGACAACATCTCCTCCCACCCTGCCCCCTGTAAAAACGCCATCCCATTCTCCCAATTCCTTCGACTCCGCCGCATCTGCTCCCAGGAGGACCAGTTCCAAAAACGTACAACCCAGATGGCCTCCTTCTTCAAGGACCGCAATTTCCCCCACGACGTGGTCGACGATGCCCTCCACCGCATCTCTTCCACTTCCCGCTCCTCCGCCCTTGAGCCCCGCCCCTCCAACCGCTACCAGGACAGAACCCCACTGGTCCTCACCTACCACCCCACCAATCTCCATGTACAGCGCATCATCTGCCGTCATTTCCGCCACCTCCAAACGGACCCCACCACCAAGAATATATTTCCCTCCCCTCCCCTATCAGCATTCCGTAAAGACCACTCCCTCCGTGACTCCCTCGTCAGCTCCACACCCCCCACCAACCCAACCTCCACTCCCGGCACCTTCCCCTGCAACCGCAGAAAGTGCAAGACTTGTGCCCACACCTCCCCCCTCACCTCCCTCCCACGCCCCAAAGGAAACTTCCATATCCGCCACAGATTCACCTGCACCTCCACACACATCATCTATTGCATCCTCTGCACCCGATGTGGCCTCCTCTATATTGGGGAGACAGGCCGGCTACTTGCGGAGCGTTTCAGAGAACACCTCTGGGACACCCGGACTAACCAACCCAACCACCCTGTGGCTCAACACTTCAACTCCCCCTCCCACTCCACCAAGGATATGCAGGTCTTTGGACTCCTCCATCGCCAGACCACAACAAAACGACGGCTGGAGGAAGAGCGCCTCATCTTCCCCCTAGGAACCCTCCAACCACAAGGGATGAACTCGGATTTCACCAGTTTCCTCATTCCCCTTCCCCCCACCTTGTCTCAGTCAAATCCATCGAATTCAGCACCGCCTTCCTAACCTGCAATCTTCTTCCTGACCTCTCCGCCCCCACCCCAGTCTGACCTATCACCCTCACCTTGACCTCTTTCCACCTATCACATTTCCGATGCTCCTCCCCCAAGTCCCTCCTCCCTACCTTTTATCTTAGCCTGCTGGACAAACTTTCCTCATTCCTGAAGAAGGGCCTATGCCCGAAATGTCGATTCTCCTGTTCCCTGGATGCTGCCTGACCTGCTGCGCTTTTCCAGCAACACATTTTCAGCAACAATCTTAGTCAATTGTCGCAGTGTTGAAAGAATTTTAACACATAAAAATGATTGACATGCTGAAGGATTTAAAATGCATGAAGAATCAGTGGTGTCTTCATTCCCTCTACAACTTTTTTCCAAGTTCGTATCTGGTCTAACTAAGTTTCTTGTACATACTCACTTTGTCTGTGAATAGAAAGCAGACCGCAGTGACAATTGAGCAGAAAAGCGAGAGTTCATAGCATCTGGATCGTGATGAAAAGGCATCGAAGATTACACAGGAGTACAACATTGGAATAGTGACAGTGTCTGACATCAGGAAAGCAAGACCGGTGATTGAAAAATTCATCAGCCAAAGTGACACTGCAAATGCTCTTAAAAAAAAATCCATGAAGCCAGCAAAGGATGAGCAACTCGATCAAGCTGTACTTTTGTGGTTTTCACAGCAGAGTGAAAAGGGAATTCCTGTGTCTGGCCTGATGATACTAGAGAAAGCTGCCAGTTTCCATGAATGACTCCACACCGGTGAGTCTGATCACAGCATACCATTGGGCTGGTTACAGCACTTCAAACATCGTCATGGCATTAGGCAACTCTGTGTTCTTGGAGAGCAGAAGTCTGTGGATGCCAGCACCGTGGAAGGCTACAGACAGAAACTGCAATCCATCATTCTTGAAGGAAACTATGAACTTGAGCAATAAGACACTGCTGATGAAAGTGGATTGGTTTGGCGTGCACTGCCGGATGAAACACTTGCATCCACCACAGAAAAGCAGGTGTTGGGACATAAAGTGCAGAAGGATTGCATCACGATTTTCCATTGTGTCAATGCCACTGGCACTCATACATTACCGCTTGTCTACATTGGGCGATGTGCTAATCCACGTTGCTTCATGAACTAGTTTCCTGTGAAGTGCAAAGCATAAAATAAGACATGGATGTCATATCCACGTTTCTCATCCTGGTTCTATGAAGGTTTTGTACCTGCTGTCAATCAAATTTGGCAAGCGCTGGACTTGAGCAACGAACCCTTTTGTTTGTTGACAACGCGGGGGCACACACTGTGAAAGGCAGCCAGTTAGAATCAGCAGGTGGACCTATCAAGTGTTAGTTTTTACCACTCAACACCACTTCAAGGTTACAGCTGCGTGATCAGGGAATCATTGCAATTATGAAAAAATATTATCGCCGTAACATGTTGCATGCCATCCTGGATGAAGACAATGCAGAGAAAAGACTCCAGGAAATGATTAAAGTATTCACAGTCAAGGACGCTGTGTTCATGATTGCTGAATCTTGGGACCACATCAAACCATCGACAACTGCGGAGTGTTTGTACAATGATTTGCGTGTTGGGAGCCGTGCCAGTGAAGAGGACACCCGTCCAGAACAAAGGCTAACCACGGACATCACTGAAAATTGCAGACAGTTGGGTTTAGGAGATTTTTGTAGAGACTGAGATCAATGCTTGGGTGAACTGTGACAATGATGTCAGAACCGAGACACTCGGTGATGATCAGGTAGTTAATGTAAGTCCCACAAGAACAGCAAAGAAAGTGTGGACGGTGTGGATGGTAAGGAAAATCTGATACCAACACCACCTCCAGTCCCCGTTAACGAAGCTGTTGACAGTTTGTGACTTTTCATGGAGTGTTATGAAACTCAAGACCAAGTCGACGCTGTTAAGTTGATGCATCTTCACCAAATGTTATCATTCACAAGAAAAAAGAGACAGCAGCACCTCAACAGCTGCTGGATATTTTCTTTGGAATTAATAACTAACCTCCACCTCAATGAATTCTATTTACTGTACAGATAGACAAAAAGTGATCTGGTTTGTAAAATGTCATGGATTTTTAAGCGATATCCTGTGTTCGTATAAATAATAGCGATTGAATGAAATAAAAAGTCTGTAAACATGCTCTGTGCATTGTGGCTTCCTTTGTTTAAGGTCAAATCAATTAACTGAATACTCAATTATTCGAATGAAAACCTGCCTGCCCATTGACTTTGGATAATCGAGGTTCCTCTGTATGTGCAAAATTTGTGAAGGAACATTTCACATTAAGGGAAAGGAGCGTTTATGGCTCCTTTCCCTTAAAGATTTATCTCTTTCAGCAGCAGTTACTTCTACTGTTCAAAATACACTATTACAAATGCAGACCAGATGAATTGAATGTTGACGTTCAGAATTAATATTTAAGTTTCTGTAGTTTCCTTTGTGTAATCATTAGCCATTTCCATAGATGTTTATTTAAAACAAAATCATTATCTTAATGAACTAAGTTTGGTATTATTTATGAACAAGATTTCCTTATTCTTATGTTGAACTTTAATTCTCATGTGAAACTGGATGCTTAATATAAAGCTGAGAATTAGAATTTTTGTTATTCTTGTAGGTGTATTACTAACTGTGGAACATGTAAAAAACTCTGTCAATGTGTTGGTTGAAGAGGGTAAAGAGAATGCGCTGCAGATTTCTGAGTAAGTATTCTCCGTTGCTTCTGTTGCTCTTATTTTAACTGAGAGAGCCTGGCTCTTTAAACATGGGTTAGTCATCACTTCAGAGTGATAGTCAATATTTAATTCTTCTGGAAATTATGGATTACTGCCTACAAAATTTCAACATTTGAAACATTGGTAACCACAGACTCTGATATGCTTAACTCTTCTATACCCTGTGAAATAGCCTGGGAACCCTCTATTTTCAACAATGCAACTCCCTGTTATCTTCATGAGGGCCATTAGGAATTGGTAATAAAACTGACCTTGCTGGCCACAGCCACATTCCTAACAAAAATCAGATGACAGCCTTAAATCATCATGCTGTGTACGTTCTTGCTGTCTTTGCCTTCGTACTTACCAAAGCTCGTACAAAAGACTGCTCAAAATCTGTGTCCATGTCTGTGCTTGGGCCATAGTTCCAATTTTTTTTTACTACTCCCTGCTTCTGCGATGCATCTTGAGATGTTTTATGCAAAATGTGTTCCACAGATGTGAGCTGTTCTAAATGCTGATGATTGCAACTTTGAGGGACTAATCATTACGATGATTATCATTTATCATTTTTTGGAATCTAGAATTACTGACTTGGTAATATTATCATCCAGGACTTTAATGAGCCAATTGACAACCAAAAGCTTTATGGTCACTTTGTTTTTCTTTTTATTGATAGAAGCTTTTTAGTTCCAAACTTTTTAACTGGAAATAGAATTCTCAAATCACTGTTGTGGAGTTGAAATTTGTGCTTCCTGATTTGTTATTCCAGGAACATAACCAGTACATTAGTTCACCTTTTTAATTTTACTGTGAAGTTGATGACAAGTAGTAGACTACCACAAATGGAATCATGGGACACAGCATTGGAGATGTGCTGGCCAATGGGCATATAGGAATTATGAATTCCATTATGATGGAAAGTGCATGGGGTAATTGGCCATTAAGATGGAAGGTGCTGTGGTTTAATCTGTCAGGTCAAATTGGTGCAAAAGTGAGACACAAACCAAATTGAAAAGGGGAAACTGTCATTTCCAAATGAATTGATAGAACATGTATCAGTGTAAGTGGCAGCAGGGAGGTAATGGCCTTGAGTTTTGTAGCTGGAAGAAATGAACAGTGAGGTCTTCATGTTCATTGTTAAGAATTGAGTGCTCAAACGAGTGTTTGAGTGCTGTAGCTGTAAGGGAGCAGATTTAGATGACAATCTTGAGATCAGATTCATATGATGACCCATAATAGTTTGGCAGAAAATATCATGATTATGTCTTCTATCAATAATGTCTCATGGAGCAAAAGAATAAATAGACCATGTATTGGTCAGATCCTGTATTTCAGTGGATGTGTTCAGGTGAGGTTATTGGTTTGGGATCACCTTTTTTTGGAAGATTCCAAAAGTAGATGCGTGAGAGGCAGTGGAGGAGCATCGAACAAAGCTAGGTACACGTATAGGTAAGTTGAAACTTTATTGCTGGAACAGCACAGCAGGTCAGGCAGCATCCAGGGAACAGGAGATTCGACGTTTCGGGCACAGGCCCTTCTTCAGGAATGAGCAGAGAGTGTTCAGCAGGAGAAGATAAAAGGTAGGGAGGAGGGACTTGGAGGAGGGGCGTTGGAAATGTGATAGGTGGAAAGAGGTCAAGGTGAGGGTGATAGGTCGGAGTAGGATGGAGGCGGAGAGGTCAAGAAGAAGACTGCAGGTCAGGAAGGCGGTGCCGGGCTGGAGGGATCCGGCTGAGACAAGGTGGGGGGAGGGGGGAATGAAGAAACTGGTGAAGTCCAAGTTCATCCCCTGTGGTTGGAGGGTTCCCAGTCGGAAGATAAGACGCTCCTCCTCCGACCGTCGCGTTGTTGTGGTTTGGCGGTGGATGAGTCCAATGACCTGCATATCCTCGGTGGAGTGGGAGGGGGAGTTGAAATGCTGTGCTACAGGGTGGTTGGGTTGGTTCGTCCGGGTGGCCCAGAGGTGCTCTCTGAATCGCTCCGCAAGTAGGCGGCCTGTCTCCCCAATATAGAGGAGGCCACACCGGCTGCAGCGGATGCAGTAGATGATGTGGGTGGAGGTGCAGGTGAATCTGTGGCGGATATGGAAGTTTCCTTTGGGGCCTTGGAGAGAAGTGAGGGGGGAGGTGTGGGCGCAAGTGTTGCACCTCCTGTGGTTGCAAGGGAAGGTGCCGGGAGTGGAGGTTGGGTCGGTGGGGGGTGTGGATCTGACAAGGGAGTCGCGGAGGGAGTGGTCTCTACGGAAAGCTGATAGGGGAGGGGAGGGAAATATATCCTTGGTGCTGGGGTCTGTTTGGAGGTGGCGGAAGTGACGGCGGATGATGCGCTGTACATGGAGATTGGTGGGGTGGTAGGTGAGGACCAGTGGGGTTCTGTCCTGGTGGCGGTTGGAGGGGCGGGGCTCAAGGGCGGAGGAGCGGGAAGTGGAGGAGATGCGGTGGAGGGCACCGTCGACCACGTCGGGGGGGAAATTGCGGTCCTTGAAGAAGGAGGCCATCTGTGTTGTACGTATTTTGAACTGGTCCTCCTGGGAGCAGATGCGGCGGAGACGAAGGAATTGGGAGAATGGGATGGCGTTTTTACAGGGGGCAGGATGGGAGGAGGTGTAGTCCAGGTAGCTGTGGGAGTCGGTTGGTTTGTAGTAGATGTCCGTGTTGATTCGGTCGCCTGAGATAGAAACAGAAAGGTCTAGGAAGGGGAGGGAGGAGTCCGAGACTGTCCAGGTGAATTTGAGGTCGGGGTGGAAGGTGTTAGTGTAGTGGATGAACTGTTCAACCTCCTCGTGGGAGCACGAGGTAGCGCCGATACAGTCATCAATGTAGCGAAGGAAAAGATGGGGGGTGGGGCCAGTGTAGTTGCAGAAGATGGATTGTTCCACATACCCTACGAAGAGGCAGGCATAGCTGGGGCCCATGCGGGTGCCCATGGCTACTCCTTTTGTTTGGAGAAAGTGGGAGGATTGGAAAGAAAAGTGCCATGCCTCTAGGAATTCCCTGGTTGTTCTCTCTTTGGCTCGTCCTATAATAGTAGTGTTGTCCCAGTCGAATTCATATTGCTTGTCATCTGCATGTGTGGCTACTAAGGATAGCTGGTCGTGTCATTTTGTGGCTAGTTGGTGTTCATGGATGCGGATCGTTAGCTGTCTTCCTGTTTGTCCTATGTATTGTTTTGTGCAGTCCTTGCATGGGATTTTGTACACTACATTGGTTTTGCTCATGCTGGGTAACAGAACAGCCAGGGATTTCCTAGCAGCATGGCACTCATCCACAGATTCAATCAATAAGCACATTGACCTGGACCCAATATACCGACCACTGCAACGGACAGCTGGAACTGACAACCGGAAGCGGCAGATTCAAATGGCGGAGGAAAGATCACAGAAGCGCTTCACAGGAGGCTCCCAAGCACTGAGGATGTCACCTAGACAGGGGACAAAACGTCTGCAACACAAATTCCCAGCTCGGCGAACAGAACCACAACAATGAGCACCTGAGCTACAAATCTTCTCTCAAACTTTGGCCTAGCACTGTTGCCTCGCAGCGCCAGAGACCCGGGTTCAATTCCCGCCTCAGGCAATTGTATGGAGTTTGCACATTCTCCCCGTGTCTGCGTGGGTTCCTCCCACAGACCAAAGATGTGCAGGTTAGGTGAATTGGCGTATGTCTAAGCATTATTTCACAGGTCAAGCATGACCTTGGTCCTTGGTGTTCCAGTTGATGAAATTTGGACAACAATTTTGTATTTAAATTTCTTTTCATTTTTGTCCTGTTTGAATTTTCTAGATCTTAAAGTTTGGAAAGAACTAATCTTGGTATAATTACTTGGTCAGTAAATCCAAAATCAGAGTACCAAGTTATGTTATGAAAACTAACAGGAGCATCAGTCTCAAAAAATGCACTTTACAGACTTCATGCGGCCAAATGATACAAAGTTTGAACACTATTGCTCTGTAGCTACTGGACAGTTTGACTTTCAGAAGTGCAATTTGACTTGATGTACTCATGAAATACCAAACCATTATAATCTTTTTATACTTTTCCCTTACTATTGATATTATCTGTACTCAAATGGTCTTAACCAGATTATGCACATGCGAAGAATGTGTCATTCATGTCTGTCAGGGAATATGAAAATAGCAAATTATTTATATTTTACATTTTTAATGATTTATGATAACTTATTGATTCCTGTGAAGTTATTGTAGTGTAATCTACTTTCAATTTTACAGAGACATTGTATTTAATGATGTGAATTCCATCGTTCGCTACCTGGCTCGGGTAGATACAGAAAATAAGCTCTATGGATGTAATCTACTAGAACAAACTGAGGTAAGAGTTTGAGCATCTGTAGGACAACATATTAGTCTTAGCAATGGACAGGTATAATCATCAGGAGCAGTATTTTTAATGGAAATATCTGCCTTTAAGAATAAGATATCTGATAGCTACATGAGTCTTGAATTTCAGCAGGTCATGGTTGCTGGCTAATTGTTGCTTGTATTTTCATAAGAGAATTCAATCAATGTTTAATTGGGTGTGTTGTTTTAACTGTCCTGTCTCAGGTAGAAGTAAATGACTTCTCTTGTCTTTTAGCACTTTGATTTGGTTTGTAGATGACAAAATAATTGAGATAGTTAACAGTACCACAATGTCTAGTTTCCATTGCCAACCGTATTGTCGAAGTGACCATTTAAATTTGTCTGCATTATTAGTTTTTTTGTATGTCTGATTCTGTGGATTCTAATATTTTTATTCTAATAAATTCTATAGAAAATATTTAGTGTTTTTTTTCTTGATCAAAACATATGACTAAACTTTCACTCAACAATCTTAACTAATCGTTGCTGATGGAAGACCATTTTGACCCTTACCTAACAGGCTAGACACTGACCACCCACCAGCAGCAGTAATGGGACAGAAGTAAAAGCCCAAGTCCCACAAATCTATATGTAAGATCAGAGTAAATTCACTAATTTTAAATTAATTAATTCTATGGAACTGTGGAAAGCCAATTAAAATCATGTCATTTCCCTAGAAGTTGAAGGGAAAATAAAAGACTAATAATCTTGATTTAAACTCTTAGTTGAAAATAGAGCTAGCAATTAACCATCTGACTGGTACTTCTGGCTGGTATGAATCACTTATGAATACATGCCTTTATTTCTGTGGAAACTTTGTGACCAATTAGATTTGATGCAGCCTTATCCTGACTGTTCTGTGGCTGTCGATTTGCTTCGATGATCACCAGGTTTTTGCTTTACATGGTATCTTCCCACTCAACAAATACTCCCAGTGAGCCTGACTATTGGAGTTTATATTTTATCATTACTCTTTCTATCGATACAATGTTGACATGCTAATCATGATCCTCAGGCTATATCTGTTTCCTTTCTCACTCTTTACATTTTCCCATACCACTCCCCTGACATCACATCACCATGTTATGATACCACACCATGTTATGCTGTTGTCAGTTTCTCTTGCTGCAAGTTTCTTTCCCCTTGAAAGTTTGAGTCAAGAATCTGTAATGAAAGTGATTCACCTGATTTCTTTTTCTCTGGAACACTCTCCCTGGATCAGAGCGGAACATGAGCCAACTCCCTTCCCAGCAGCTCTAATTCTTTGATTTAGATATTTTCTAAAGTTTTGGAAGTTGTTGTTAGAGCTCACTTTCTTTTAAGTACTCTTTTAATGCATAATCACTCGTATGCTTTTAGGCATGCAGGTGGCTCTGATCTTATTACTTATGTTGTCCACCTCCAGAACTCTGAACAGTGAATTACTGACATTTCCTTGTCAACACCTCTCTTTGCTCATTTCTGATCTTTTAGTTTCACTTGCTTTTGGAATATGAGTGTCACTGACAAAGCAAGCACATATTGCTTATCATTGACTTTGATTATGTGACTGAGCTGCCTTTCTTAAACAGCTGCCATCCTTGTGATTCAGGTGCTGTCACAGTTCTGAGAGAGAGATGCAGAATTTTGACCTAAAAATGTCTGATATTCAATATTGTATTAGTTAAAATATTTCCTTGAGAATATTAGGAAGCCTGAAGCTATTGTTCCTGGTTACTCATTCCTATTCACTGATGCTATGTATCCCCCAGACTCTGTGTTGAGCTGAGCAAGACTGTTACAATCTGGCCCTGAACTGAAGTTCTAACTCCTTATCCTCTCTAACATCAAAGCTGACTACTTGCACCTTCATAACGTTGCCCATTTCTATCCATGTCTTGGCAGCTTTGCTTAAACTCATTTCTGTGCCTTTTGTTCTTACTATTTCTGACTTCCAAAGTATTCCTATGTAACACAATATAATTCCTTCAAGTTATCTCGGACTGAGTGTGATAAATTGATGAGTTAATACAAGGAAATTGACATGGGAAGTGGAAATAATTTTACTGTACTGAACTACTGAACTACTGAAAATGCATCCATGTCAAGATGTGAATTTTAAATATTTGACATCGGTGAAAGCTAAAAAGTGTAAATCATATGCAAATATTTTTAAACAACGTCTGCAAGAATTTAAGCACCCAACATTTGATCTGATTACTGCATAATTGTTAATTTTTTTCTATTTTGTTAACTTAATTTTTGTCTGTTTAAAGAAATCCAGAAGAACCCTTCTGGAAACACAGCAACCCATTTCTATAGTTTTTGAGATTCCAATAGGCTAAGGCTGTCAATCTATATGATTTAATTGGAGATATCAGCAGTGTGAATTCAATATGAAGTATAATTTCAATTTGAACCAATTGATGATTAAAATTAAAAAAACACACTATATTTTGTGAGCTTCATTCTGATCTTATTCTTAGAAATTGCACATGTTCTTACGTTTTTGAAGATTAGTTTCTTCAAATATAAGCTTTAATCAAGACCTAAAGGTCTATAGTGTTAAAAACCTTGGTATTTAAACAATAGTGAATTCTGTAGCTTTAAATTCATGCATTCGAACATTGTCTTGGCTCTCAGAATGCTTGAAGTGGTGGTGAGGATTTTTACAGTATTTGTTTTATTGCATGTAATTTACATCTGTCACCCACTAAATGACTTTTATTGTTTGGAACTATTGTGAATCTAAAGAATTGAGGACATGTACATTGAATTTGGGCCCTGCTGCCACGTCAGCTTGTCTTTTTGTAAAATTCTGTAACTCTACACCATTTGGGACAGATGGAAGTAATTTTTGTGCCACTGTTTTTTTTACCTTACTGATACAGTGGATTTAGAATGTTCAAGTTAGAAAGTTAATTATCTGCAATGAATTATTTTGAGTTTTTGCTTTACATTTAAATGTTTGCAATTCTCAGGACTTTTGGAAAGAGAATTCAGAAATTTCTGTAGGAAAACAAACTTAAATTTCATAGTAACTTCTATGTTAGTGCCTATTCTTTTTATCATCCCCATCTACCAGCCTCAGCCACAATTTCATTTTGTCCTTTTTCTAAAGGCATTAATGTTTTGGGAATACAGTTTCAATTGCCTTTGTTGGTTACCTTGTTAAATGGTTATTGCTCATGTGTAAGCTTTGAATAAAGAGTGCAGGATAGCTCTTTGATGCCTTAGCTGAAGGTTCTTGGATCCATATCCCATTGTAAAGTCCCAGTTGCTGGGGAGAAAGTTTCTTGAGGTTGGAAAAATACAGTTCTTCCTTCCTTGCAATAAACAGTTAATGTAGTGGAAGAAGAAAATGCCTGCAATTTAAAGTCAAGTTTTCTGTTTATAATAAGGCTTTCAGAAAAGCAAAATAGTAACATGATTTTGCTTGGCAGTTCATTAGGGGTTGAGTGAAATATTAGAGTTGGGATCCAAAATCTTTCGAAAATGATCACTTAAATAGTGAGTTATTCCCAATTATATCCAGGTTATGATGAGTTTGGAGTGAATGTTTAGAACTGTGCAATGCTGGAATAATTACAGGTCCCTGTGAAAGGACATGCATGAATTGACACTGAATCATTTGTGTGTATGCATAAGATAGAGCGATTGGATATGGTATTAAAACATATCGACTTGTATATTTTGTCTGACATTCTTAAGGATGTGACTTTAGTGACAGTATTGTCTGCATGTTAAAGGACATGCATTTTCCTAACTATGCAATCCAGATTTTTAGTAACCTAACTTTCCATAATCTCTTATGGTGTTAACATTTATGTAATGATTTTAAAAAATAAATTTCTGAAAGCCAGTTGCAAGTTGCAAGACTAATTGACATATTTATTACTAACTTGTATTAGGTAGGATTCTAATTTTATTTTGAGATTAGAGTCAAAGTATTTGGCTTTTATGAAACAAAATAAAAACATCAACTTTTTAAAAGACACTTAAGTAATGCAAACTTTATAGCATACTACAAAGTAATAGGATTCCTGCTTTCGTCATTTATTTTGCAGTGTTGTCATAGCAACAAGAATTATCTTTTGATAAATGTCATGAACCAAGGATTACTTGCCTTTAATAAAAACTTGCATTAAGTCACTTGCATTACCTTTTAACATTGTACCTGTGTGGATATTGCTACTATCAAATTAATAACTTTGAACTTCTGTTGGCAGGTGGACCATTGGTTGGAGTTCAGCAAAACAAGGTTGGCAAGTTCTGCTGTGTTCCCTGCAGCAATACAAGAGCTGAATTATGCACTTTCTCTCAGGACATTCCTGGTTGGACATGAATTGACACTGGCTGATCTCTGTGTATGGGCAGCATTGAAAGGTTGGCAAAAGAATCGTGTTATTTAAAATGGAGTTGCTTTTGTAAATGGCGTCTCTGCTGTGTTATGGAGGATGCTATTTTAGCCTGAATTTTGAAGCTAAAAATATAAATTCTTGATGAAGTAATTACATTGAAAAATGATCTAACTTCATTTGAGAAAATAATCATATTTTTACAGACATGACTTCACAGTGCCATTTAATTTGCTTGGACTACAATAATAAGACTTGGAAATCTTTAAAGTAATTGAAAACTAACATCTGTGATGAACAGACTATCTTGGTCAGCCATGTAATATGATAGTGAAAGTAGTAGAGAAAACTGACTTGCCTTTTATTAAGGTCCTTTAATTTGGAAAAATACCCAACAAACTTTAATTGGCATTACTTATTAATACTTGTGAATCAGATCATAATTCTATTGGAATTGTCAGTTTAAGGTTGCAAGTAGTTTATTGTATATTTCAAAGCTTGTGTTTCGGAATATTTACGTTATTTCAAGACTGGAAGTTGGTTTAATCTGTACCTTAGTTCGGTGTTTAGTATGGTGCTATAGTTTCCACTCTGCATAGTCAGGAAAATGTCAAAATATCACTTCTTATCCAGTTCTGCTCTTGTGTTACTCTGTCCGGCTTGTCACTGTCCTTATCAATTGGGTGACGAAATATAGTGAATTTCTGCTGAGTTTCTTTTTTGCATCCTGAAAGTAAAAGTCTATTGATGTCCACTGGACATACAAAAACACTTCGTAACCAATTAATTACTATTGAGATCATCATTGGTGTAATTTAGGAAAAACAACAGTCAATTTGACATAGCACAACCCAATTAAAAGCTAAATGTGAACATACTCAGTTTGTTTTTCCGATATTGATTGATGGATGAATGTGGGCCAGGGCACCATGGTCACCTCCCCTGTACTTTGAAGTATATCTTTAAATCTTTCATGCTCACCTCTGAAGGCTGACAGAGCTTCATTTTTCAATGTCTCATCTGATGGACAGCATTTTCAATAGAGCACTTTGAGTACAGCACTGTGATGTCAGGACTAAATTTTGTGTTGAAATCCTACAGTGAGATTGTAACTCTCCATTTTGAGGGGCTAGATTGCTCCCAACTGACCCACTGTTGACAAATGGTAATATTAGAATGGTTCATTCAACCAGTAAAATACTATGTTTAAGGCTAATAGGTATCCACAAAGGCTGCAATTTGGATATCATGGGCATCAAAAAAGCTAAAATGTCAATAAGGTTTGCAGCCCAAGGTTTAGTAATAATCTGCGCATTTATTGTCTGTAAAATTAGTAAACATAAACTCATTATTTGAGGCATTTGGTTGAACTTTATTAAGGTGTACTTTTTTGAGTACAAAGGAAAGATACTAAATGTGTTCAAACAATTTGCTGTTATCCTGAATATAGACATGTTAGTCAATTATTGCAGCCACAAAGCCCCTCCAAAAAGGGGGTGACAGCTTGTATGTTAAGTGTTGAAGTGAACAGCTGATATGGTTAACTACCAATTTGAAAGGTGGGAAAAGTACAGTAATTAATTATTAAATTAATGTAGCATGGTTTATTGAATAAATTAGCTACAAAGTTGCTTTTAACCATAACTAAAGCATTTCAAGATTCAGCAATTTTGTGGTCTTTAGTGTCCCATGTAAAGAGTTTGATTTAAACAAATCAAGGGGGTGGCATGGTGTCTCAGTGGATAGCACTGCTGTCTCACAGCACCAGGGTCCCAGGATTGATTCCAGCCTTTGGCAACTGTCTTTATGGAGTTTGCATGTTCTCCCCGTGTCTGCATGGGTTTTCTCCGGGTGCTCCGGTTTCCTCCCAAAATCCAAAGATTGTGCAGGTCTGGTGAATTGGCCATGCTAAATTGTCCATAATGTTAGGTGTACTCGGCAGAGGGAAATGGGTCTGGGTGGGTTACTCTTCGGAGGGTCGGTGTGGACTGGTTGGGCTGAAGGGCCTGTTTCCACACTATAGGGAATCTAACCTAAACTATTCTGAATCAACTTGGCAATGACATCACCCTTAGGATCCCAATCTGCATTAGATTTTGTGTTTTTGGTGTCTGAATCCTCCTTTCTCAAACATCTTTGCTGATGTAATATTCTGGGATTTCATGTCTTTGCTGCTTTTTGACAGTAAATCACTGGAAACTGATCATTTTTACATTGAGGTCACTTGGTACTCTGAGCAATCTTATACCCAGACCTCCTGAATGACAGGTTGGGACAATACCACAAGCACCTTTGCTGAGAGGTCCTGTGTTGCAACAGAGGGCCAAGCCCCACCTGCTCCAGAGGTCTGAAGTATCTACAAGCCCTCTGTTCAGGAAAGCACTGACACCAACTAGCTAAAAGCGAAGTAGTGTGGGTACTGGAGACCTGAAACAAAAACAGAAGGTGCTGAATAAACTCAGCAGGTCTGGCAGTAACTGTGAGGAAAGAAACTATTAACCTTTTGAGTCCAATTTGTCTCTGCTTCCAAACTGACCGCTATCTATTGCTCTGATACCTTTGTAAAACTGCATGTTGATTTGGTCTACTTCACCAAAAATGCAATGCCTAAATCTATGCTTAAATAAACCTGATGATTTGAGGGCCCATTCCAATATATGCATTCTAAGTTTAGACCGGATTAATTTTGAACAAAAAACTGATTAAGTAATGGTTAGTTCTTGAAGGCAAAAGGATAAGGTGTGTAACATTCCAGCTAATTCCAGTCTGGCATCCTAGCACATGCACGTGAGCATGCACACCTACGAACCCACCCCATTGGGGTCTTGTAACAGCGCATTCAGGTGATGACGAGACAAATTTGACCAGAAATCTTTTTATGGAATTGCTTTTTCAGCTTCTCTGTCACCTTTTGGAATCCTAAAAGGAATTCTTCAGAAATGTGGCAAAGGACTTCATAGGCTCCACCCTAAACCCAGTTTTAAACAGAAACAAATTTGTCACAGCTTCTGATGACCATGAAATCAGACATGTGATTTCCAAAAAAAATCCAAGTAGTTAAGTAAGGTATGTGACTTTCCAGAAGAAGCTTTGAGAAAGTGTCCCACCTTCTAATAATCGTGACCAGTTAAGTTCAAACACATCAGAACTCCAAATGAACCAGTTTTCACAATCCCTTGGACCTGAATTGTCAAAAATAACAATAAGTATCTTCATAACACCTATCTTCAAAGTTGCAGAAATGAATCCTTAGGTTTGATAATGGTATTATCTATAGACTACTAATCCAGAAACTCAGCTAATGTTCTCTGGATAAGCATTTGAATCCAGAAGGCAGATACTGGAATTGAATTAAATAAAAATCTGTAATAAAAATTCTAATGACCATGAAATTATTGTCAATTGTTGGAAAAATCCATTTGGTTCACTAATGTCCTTCAGGGAAGGAAATCTACCACCCTCACCTGGTCTGACCTACATGTGACTCCAGACCCACAGCAATGCGGTTGATGCGCAATTGGCCTGTGAAATAGCCTAGGAAACCATTTTGTTGCATCGGTCACCAAGGGCTACTAGGGACGGACAATAAATCCTGATCACCTGGTGATGCCCACATCTCTCAAATGAATTTTTAAAAAATAAATCACATGTAGATTAATATTTAACATATTGACCCATTCATTCTCATTTAATATATAAATATAACTAATGTCTAGTATTATTTTTGGTGCTCAGATAATTCACAGCAAAATTTCCAGTCAAAGCATGAGAAATCACATTGTCCATAGAACAATACAGCACAGAACAGGCCCTTCGGCCCACAATGTTGTGCCGAACATTTGTCCTAGCTTAAGCACCCATCCATGTACCTATCCAATTGCCGCTTAAAGGTTACCAAAGATTCTGACTCTACCACTTCCACAGGCAGCGCATTCCATGCCCCCACCACTCTCTGGGTAAAGAACCCACCCCTGACATCTCCCCTATACCTTCCACCCTTCACCTTAAATTTATGTCCCCTTGTAACACTCTGTTGCACCCGGGGAAAAAGTTTCTGACTGTCTACTCTATCTATTCCTCTGGTCATCTTATAAACTTCTATCAAGTCACCCCTCATCCTTCGCCGTTCCAACGAGAAAAGGCCTAGCACTCTCTACCTATCCTCATACGACCTATTCACCATTCCAGGCAACATCCTGGTAAATCTTCTCTGCACCCTCTCCAAAGCTTCCACATCTTTCCTAAAGTGAGGCGACCAGAACTGCACACAGTACTCCAAATGTAACATCACTTCACGACTCTTGAATTCAATCCCTCTGCTAATGAATGCTAATACACCATAGGCCTTCTTACAAGCTCGATCCACCTGAGTGGCAACTTTCAAAGATCTATGAACATAGACCCCAAGATCCCTCTGTTCCTCCACCTCACTAAGAACCCTACCGTTAACCCCTGTATTCCGCATTCTTATTTGTCTTTCCAAAATGGACAACCTCACACTTGGCAGGGTTGAACTCCATCTGCCACTCCTCAGCCCAGCTCTGCATCATATCTAAGTCTCTTTGCAGCCGACAACAGCCCTCCTCGCTATCCACAACTC
This sequence comes from Chiloscyllium plagiosum, assembly GCF_037043375.1. Lineage (NCBI taxonomy): Eukaryota > Metazoa > Chordata > Chondrichthyes > Orectolobiformes > Hemiscylliidae > Chiloscyllium > Chiloscyllium plagiosum. The sequence continues at coordinate 45,446,278 of NW_028270148.1, forward strand.
CACCAATCTTCGTATCATCTGCAAATTTACTGACCCACCCTTCGACTTCCTCATCTAAGTCATTAATAAAAATTACAAACAGCAGAGGACCCAGAACTGATCCCTGCGGAACTCCACTTGTAACTGGGCTCCAGGTTGAATATTTGCCATCTACCATCACTCTCTGACTTCGACCGGTTAGCCAGTTTTCTATCCAATTGGCCAAATTTCCCTCTATCCCATGCCTCCTGACTTTCTGCATAAGCCTACCATGGGGAACCTTATCAAATGCCTTACTAAAATCCATGTATACTACATCCACTGCTCTACCCTCATTCACATGCTTGGTCACCTCCTCAAAGAATTCAATAAGACTTGTAAGGCAAGACCTACCCTTCAAAAATCCCTAATCAAGGCTGTCCCTAATCAAGCAGTGTCTTTCCAGATACTCATAAATCCTATCCCTCAGTACCCTTTCCATTACTTTGCCTACCACCGAAGTAAGACTAACTGGCCTGTAATTCCCAGGGTTATCCCTATTCCCTTTTTTGAACAGGGGCACAACATTCGCCACTCTCCATTCCCCTGGTACCACCCCTGTTGACAGTGAAGACGAAAAGATCATTGCCAACGGCACTGCAATTTCCTCTCTTGCTTCCCACATAATCCTAGGATATATCCCGTCAGGCCCGGGGGACTTGTCTGTCCTCAAGTTGTTCAAAATGTCCAACACACCTTCCTTCCTAACAAGTATCTCCTCTAGCTTACCAGTCCGTTTCACACTCTCCTCTTCAACAATACGGTCCCTCTCGTTCGTGAATACTGAAGAAAAGTACTCATTCAAGACCTCTCCTATCTCTTCCGACTCAATACACAGTCTCCCACTACTGTCCTTGATCGGACCTACCCTTGTTCTCGTCATTCTCATGTTTCTCATATTGCAGAGGAAAACAATCTGTTAAGGGCTATAATCATAAAATCCATAGAAGCAGTCTGACATTGTGGTTTTTTAAAAATTATCTATTAAGGCTGGTGGGATGATCAGTTTATACCATTGTTTTCAGTTGCCATGACTGCCACATACTTGAAAATCTTTAAGAGCCAATATCAAACCCAGGAGCTCTTTTCCATTGTGGCGTATTTTTTTGTGATTTAGCTTTGTAAAAAATAACCAACTAGCTTCTGTGTGCCTCTCGTATGTAGAACTGAACTTACTCCCAGGCCATGGTATCAATTGTTACCTTGATGAAGTTTGTGATGACCAGCTTTGATTCACTTATTAAAATTGCTTTCAGCCTCCTAAGATGCTTGTTACTGTCCTGCACTCCACCTTGGTTTTCAGTGGAGCAGCTGTGCTGAGGCTGTTTGTTACAAACTTGTGGAAGGAACCACACATCCCCAATTGGTGGAGCTTCTTGTTCCCAAGAATCAATGCTTGTACAGTTGCTGTTATTGACAACATTTGCATTCACCTTGCAATGTATCTGACGTAGGTTACACATTTTTGCACATTTACTTTTGACAAGGTTTACTTCACCACCACATCAACTAACAATTTCTAAATGAAGCTTCTAGTTATTCCAGGTAGTCCTTCCAGGTATCAAAGTATCCCTGTATATCAAGCTAAACCACATAGTTAGGAATGTTGGCTACCAATTAGTTCATCAATTGGTGGGAAGTTTCTGCTGTATTTTTAGCCTGCATGTTATCACTCAGCATTGGAAAAAATAAAGGCTGATGTTTTTTTTAGTCTTGTTTCTGGTGTTAAGAGAACTTGCAAGTATCTCTTTTACAAACCTATGTTACTCAGAAATCTGGCACTGTCAACTCTTTTATATTAAAATCTTCTAAGTGAGGAATTGGTTAAGAGTTTGCCTTTATTACTGTTGGACCATTCTGTAGTCTGCAGAACCTGGTTGAAACATTGGACTTAAGCACACAAGAAAACTGAGGAACTGCAGCTGCTTTGACTGCAATCAATGGTGTTTTCAGTATTTCATGTATTTCTGCTTTAATCTGGGCTTGTTTCTCCGGACTTAAATAGTGAGGATGCTATTTTTTTTTTTGGAGGGAATTCTTTTGCAACCACATGATGTAAGACTAATGGTGTACACCCTGGTTTGGTCCCTATAGAATCAATTTAAATTCTGAGCACCCTTGTTCGACCTCATTCTGTATCTAAATGTGAAAGCGTGGTTCTAACTTCTATATAGTTTGGTTCAATTTTGAAATTGTCTAGGTCTTCCTTTCTCTATTCCTCACTATCTCTTTTGACTACCTGATGAAACCCATGCATCCTTAACCACCTCCTGGTGTTGGTATTAAAAATATTGATGTGGCATGGCACAGCTGATCTTTTTTTCTGGCAACCTGCGTTGTCAGTCAAATCATTTACATTCTCAGTCCTTTCTCTGTCCTATATGAACCACTGAACTATGTTCAATGCTGTTTTAAAGCCTGTTCTGTCTATAGGTAATACGCTGTGGACTTTAACTGTGTTACACACAGCCTACTCAAATTCTGAAGTTTTAGACACAAAATTAGAGGCTTGATCTGACTGGATCTCCATCAGAATTCCATATCGCAAAGGAACTGAACTAACCTTTGCTATTGCCTCAGAAATTTGTTCTCAAGAAAACATAGTAGCCATATCCATAATAGTAAGGATATAGTTGGTTCCCTTTTGGTTAAGACCCCACAGGTGCTGTCAACACGCTATAAAGTGGTTCCACGTAAAGTTGATATGGGGTTTAGAGATGTTTGCTTGTTTGCTGGTGTAGTCTTCCTACAATCTGTGACATATAAAGAATTTTACAATATTGTAATACATTCTTATGATGTCTTGGCCAGTAAGAATCTTGACTAATATAAACTCGGTCTTCCAGATCACTTAATGACTCAGGATGGGATTTTCATGTCCTTAATATCTCTCTGTATTTGGATGGCACCAGTATTAGCTGAAACATCATTAACTTGTCCTCTGGTTTGTGAGGAGGTCTCGGCTTCCTCAACACAATCATCTTTTTAATATAGGAGCATTTCAGAACTCTATCTGATTCACTTCTGGTTTGAGTAGATTGGCTTACAGAACTTGGATCAGAGAAACCTTATTGGATATTTCCTTTGATTGACCAAAACCCCAAAGAATGTTTCAGATTGGCAAATACTACTTGGGTCTCTATGCATGAAAGTTCTGGAATGTTTTTCTTCTGCAAGTTTTTTTTTCTTTTCCATAAGTTAACGCTTTCTCATTTCTAACTTTTTCTTCTTTTTCCATTTTCTGTTCTATTTCATGCTGCTCATCTACAGTTATATTCTAGCCATTTCAACTGAATTATCATCTGGATTGTTTTTTTTTTACCCAAATTCAAATGCTATGCTATTATCTCACTTGTGCCTGCTTTATTCGACTCTATATTGAACTCTAAGTCCATTTTTATTCTGCTGATCCAATTATCCTGATCTTTAGCGAATCACTCAGGGGTATAAGTTCCCTTGGAAAGGATTATGGCAACTGTCAAAAAAATTGATTTTTATCACCATTAATGTACAAGAAACCCGGAATTGTTCCCTTTATCTTTTTCAGTTATTACTGCTCCACTTCTGATTTTGGTTTTGGGTGATCTGGTACTACAACTGTTGTTGGAGAAGCGCCCTCTCTCCTGCTCTCCCTCCTGCCCCCTCTACCTTGTCCTACTACTCCACTGGTCACAACATAAATTTAAATGCTCTACTTAGATACTGATATGACTAATTACAGAGGAACCTCTATTATCCGGCATTCGATTATCTGAACAAGATCACAAATTCCCAATGCTTGGCTAAACTGTGTTATCCGGCATTCCAAACAAAATATTCCTCGCCTGTGTCGTTCGGATAATCGAGGTTCCTCTGTATTTGCTTTAATAATATTAGGTTTAGCATGAAAACATCAATCAACCAGAGCTTCTCAATAAACAACAAAATTAGCGATTTACTAAATATGTATGCTTGTTTTACAAGGATGCAATTAAGAGTGAAAATGCAAATACTTATCCTTTGAAGTAGCTCATCACGCATGCACATGCACACACGAGGTTAAGGAAAATAGAGAAATTTTCTGTTTAATTTAGTTTAATTTTGTAGAAAACACTTTGGCCCAATAATGGTTAGTTCTTTAAGGATAAAATGTAAATTGTTCCAGGCTCTTGCAGTTTGTCATCCTTTTGCATGTGGTTACTAGACACACAAAAAATCAGGTACACTTATTTTATTAGTACTCCAAATGAGCCAATTTTCACAATCCTTTAGTGATGAGTCCTCAAAATATCAGTAAAAGAAATATCTTCATAACATGCTGAACCAGTTTTGAAAGCACAAAACTGGCTCCTATCTAAATTATAGATATATGAAGTTTGTGATTTAAGAACTTTTTTTTTAATCAACAGAAAGTAGCCTTTGTCAGCAGCAACTAGGTCAGGATAAGCTATCCACTCATGTTAAACGCTGGTACAACTTCCTTGGTGCTCAGAATGCATTTCAGTCTGTGTGTACAAAATGGGCAACAGTAACTCCACAGAATACAATGGTAAGTCTGCGTTTTTCTAAAATCTTGTGACTGATGAGCTGTCCCACAGAAATGATTAACTGTCAGTTTATCAGATCTGAGTTTTCATTCTGATTCCTAATTGTAATACCTTTTGTTCATCTTTCCCAGGATTTCTTCTTTTATTGAGCATTCGTATTTTAGTTGGCTGGCTCATTTCATTAATCTTAGAGCTGTATCTGTCTGCCATTACATTTAATTTGTAAAACTTACAATATTAATGTATGAATACAACTGTATACAGAACAGTTGCTTGAGTTTGAAAAAAGTTTGATGCTACAGTATCCAGAGTTCCAGTGCATTGTTAACCAACAGGAATCATAGGTGGAAACATTACCATGGTTATTCCCTATATCAACAGGGCTTCTATTAGAAGGAACTTGTCTGGAGTTTGGAAGAATTTGATGAGTCTGTTACCCTGAGTTGCTCTGACTTCAGGTGGCTTCAGAGCAACATTGGCATATGTGTACAGTCTCTCTTTTATTTTTGGCATCTTGCCTTGGTCAGAGTGGCATGTGGCAATGGGAAATGTTGGATTTTCAAAGAACATAATAAAATACAGAACAAATCACTTGGCAGTTTCATACTAGTTCTAATCAAGTTTTGTCAGTAAGTTGATAGTGAGTCCAGTGATCATCAGCCAGTTCAATTTGGAGAAGTCTGAGTTGCTCAGTCATATATTTTACGGAATCGATACTCCACAAAACGTTTTTTTAAAAAAGTCTGTGACCTTGAATGCATTTCAATTTAGCCTTTGTATGATTTTTGCTTCAAAAAAAGGTTTAAATTGGATAGATCAGCTTCTTTATTTAGGATTAGGATTTTATTTAATATTGTTTTAAACAAATGTTTGTAATTTGTGTAGATGAATGAGAAGAAAGAGGATCGTGGAAAATTTGTTGATCTGCCTGGTGCAGAAATTGGGAAAGTGGTAGTAAGATTTCCACCTGAGGCCAGTGGGTGAGTGGATAGATTCAAATTTTCTATTTTGTAATAAAACCTTAAACTGCTTTAACTTTGTTTGCACCAACTAGTGGCAAGTCATCCAACTGTAGGCTTGGAATTACTTGAAATGATCTAAAAAGCATGCACATGAAAAATACGTTTAAAATTAACATTTTTTTAATGTCAGTTGTTGCCTACTTGTGATGTCAAAGTACTGAATTAGGAATAAAAAGTGGTGAGGGGGAAGAATTGTGGTTTTAAGATACTGAACATAATGGGGAGAAACGGAATGTTTAAATGTGAACGTAGCTCAGTAAATGAAACAGTTCTGTCATGGGAGAGAAATGCAAATCAAAAATAGTGATTACAAGGAGAAAGAATCTGAGTAATGAAATTGCAATAGAACTGGATGATCAAAAGTTTGGCTCCTTTTTAGTGGGAAGAACTGATTCCAAATTGTATTAGCTTAACTGCTTCTCTGTCTGCATGTTTATTCAGTATGTGCTTTTCAACAAAGAAGCTGTGTGGGATTTATAAACGGAGATTTATAAAGAGCAAAGTATATTCTTTCAACATGACAAATCTATTTTGAAACGTTAGGTTGAGTTGTGCTCGCAAGCTGCAGCAAATGGTGACTTGTGCAGGCTGAGATGGTGTTAGTTAACTCAATCTGCCTGCTTCAATCGTCTGATATGATTGAAGCAGAAAATTTCAGGAAATTCTGGAGAAAATATATAACAACAGTATTTCTCAGGCATTCAACAGATGTCATACGACACTTTGTAAATTCCATTTAAATATCCATTTACAATTGAGGTTATTCATTCCACCAGGAATGCGAAAGTACAGTTGTCATATTTGCCATTAACTCAAATAAATATAGGAAGGAGTTTGCCATCCATGTGCATGGAGAATCCCTCGTCATAAACAAATTCATTATACCCTTTCTATTAATCCACCTTGTATCAGTTATCCATTGTACTTGGATAACTGTTCTGAAATGGAACGGTAATATCTCCTTTATTTGGTAGGCTGTACTTGATAATTGAAAACTATTTTTATGGGAAAGTTGGAATACAATATCCTTTTGGAAGGAGTTTGTAAAATGCTTGCTTGAGCCCTAAATTTACAATTTTTCTTTGTCACCTCCTGGCATGTCCAAGCTCAGTTAGTCCATGAGATTCCCGCCACCTCTACTTCTTGATCTACAAGTTGTGAATGGTTCTCTCTCTTTTGGATTTGCCATCATATTTTGGGGGAGTAAACTCTTTTTCCCACAACCATTGTGAGCCATCGCCCTACCTTCAACCTCTCTTTCCACTCCAAAGTCTTTGAATTTGTTCTTGCCTCTCAAGTCTATACCCACCTTTACTGAAACTCCGTATTTTATTCCTTCCAGTCAGGGTTCCACAAATGCCACTGTGCCAAAACAACTCTTAACACAAGTGACATCCTATGTGACTCTGAAGATAACTGTCCTTCTCCATCCTTTCTGATCTAATTGTAGCTCATGTCATGGTTAATCACATCATGGTCCTAATCAGCCTATTCAGAGCAGATGTGATTTGAACCCTATCAGATTAGGACTTTACCATCACGCCATAAGAATCCAGGCATCATTGTCCATCAAAACCTCTCTACTGACAATCACCTTGCAGGAATGGCTCTCGTGGTTTCAATCTCATCTCATCTAATTATAGCAAGAAATGGTTGCTGTGGCTTCTTTTCTCTTACACTGGTGTCCCTGTTGTATCCCAAAGATCTGTTCTTGACTCCATCTATTTCACATTCAATCATCGTTCTTAGCCAACCTTATGCTTTCATCTGATTGTTACCATTCATATGTTTGCTGACAACCTGCAACTTTAACTCACCACCCCATCTCTTGGCTTCTCTGCTGTTGCTAAATTCCATTTCCACCATCCAGTACAAGATGAGCCGAAATTTTCTCCAATTAAATGTTAAGCAAACTGAGGCCACTGTTTTTGGTTCCTGTTTTGTTTCCTACATACTGACTCTCTTCTGGTCCCTGGGAATAGTCTGAAGCGGAACAAGCCTGTTTACACCCTTTGTGGAATATTTGACTCTATTGCTGTTCCTGTTCCTGTTCCTGTCTCTTTCAGTCTTTTCCACCTGATCACAATGACTTCTGGAACAATGCTCAATTTTGCCCTCTATCAGCACATCCACTGCTGAAATTTGTAATCATGCCTTTCTTACCTCTAGACTTGACTTTTCTGGTGCACTCTTCTCTGGTCTCCAACATTCTTTTCTCTGCAAATTTGAAGTCCTCCAACTATTCATCTGTCACAACTGTGCTTGCTGACTTGCATTGGCTCCTGGTCAAAAAATGCCTTGAAATTAAAACTTGTCTTTGTTTTCAAATACCTACATAGGGTACCCTTTCTTATTTGTGTAATCACACCTAACTCCACAACCACCCATGATATTCTGGTCTTCTAAATACCCCTGATTTAAATCGCTGCATCATTACTGGCCATGCCTTGAGCTGCATAAACTCAAACTCCAAAGCTCAGCAATTCTCTCTTATCATCCCTCCCTGTCTACTGTTTGTTTCTGCTTTCTGAACACTGTCAGAAATCTACTTCTTTGATCGTGCTTCTGGTCATTGGGTGGCTTGATGTTATATTTTGCTTTATAATGCTCTTGTAAGAAGTTTTAAGACTTTTTATTATGTTTCATTAGTATGCAGGTACACCAGGTAGTCAGGAAGGCAAATGGAATTTTCACATTTACTGCTAAAAGAATTGAAGTACAAAAGAAGAGTATATAGGGAGGTGTTTCTGCAACAGTACAAGACATTAATGAGACTACATCTGGAGTATTGTGGCCCCTCCAACTTGATGCATTTGAGGTAGTTCAGAGGATGTTCAGTAGATGATTCCAGAGAATATGGGTTTGTCTTGTGAAGAGAGTTGAGCAGTGTAGGCCTGTACTTCCTGGTGTTTAGAAGAATGAGAAGAGATTTAATGGAAGTATAAGGATGTGGAAGGGAGGTTTTCTCATGTGGGACAATCTAGAATGAGAGATTATAGTTTTAGGGTAAGAGTAGCAGATTTAAAAGAGATGAGCGGTTTGAAAGATTCTAATCTGCTTTTGTTGAATAATACCACAGGTGCTTAAGCATTAATTGCTGAGCTATTGATTTGGGCAAATACATGAATAGGAAAGGTTTAGAGGGATATGGCCAAATACAGGCAAATGCGGCTAGTTTAGTATGGGAAACCTGATCGCCATGGACTAGTTGGACTGAAGGGTCTGTTTCGTGCTGTATGACTCTATAATTCTGACTAAAATGGTTGTGGGTGTGTGATTTGTTACCTCAGCATGTAGTGGACACTGGGACACTGAATAAACTTAAGGAGGGGATAGATTTTTAATTAGTATTGGGCTGAAGTGTTAGGGAGTGCAGGTACCAAAATGGAGTTGAGGCCAAAATTAGATCAGCTATGATTGTATTAAATGGCAGCAGAGCAGCCTCGAAGGGCTGAATTGCTTACTCCTGCTCCTAGTTCTTATGTATGGACATATTCGTCTCCAAGTTGCTGGAAAATAAGAACATGGATTAGGTGATTTTTCGTAGCTGAAGTCACTTCCTGTACCCAATATAGCTGTGACTTCAGTCATTGAGGTCCCGGACTGTAGAATGTTTTTGAGGAGGTTCCATTTCCTCTCTCCCTGGAGCATTCTCAATATCCACCTCATGATTAGATTTTGATCATCCCACCTAACAATTCCACCATTGGCTGAGCTTCCATTGCTGGTTGATTAAGTTTTGATCAAACACTTGGCTTTTATCTACTTAAACTTGCATTTGTGTATCATGTTCCGTCAAGCAGTGTTTTTAAGTTACAATTGTGACTATAGTATAATCAGATTTTCTTTAAAAGTTGCACTGTTCTAATTGAGATGGACATATGTATGTAGTTATTTATGCTTTAAAATAATTTATTTATAGTTATCTGCATATTGGACATGCCAAAGCTGCTCTCCTGAATCAGCATTATCAAGTGAGCTTTAAGGGGAAACTTATCATGAGGTTTGATGACACCAATCCTGAAAAGGAAAAGGAAGACTTTGAGAAGGTTGGTATCAAATGTATTTAATAAATACATCTCTGTCTAAATATAACTGCAGTGATTATTTATTTTGACAACTGCAAGTGATTTATGATGAAAATTGTTCTTTATTAATATTCATATAATTTGAATTATTTAAGTTTGTAATATATTTGTGTTTAATGACTGCTATATACTTTTCTCAAATAGTTTTGACTATTTGTAATAAAATAGTATTACATTAAGTCAACTAGATCATCATGGGTTAAGAGGCAATACAGAGAAAGAATGGACTGTACTAAATCTTAAAGATGTTATTATACTTTTTTGTCAGAAACCTCTGTTGCCCTTTCTTTTCCCTTTAGCCTAGAATATATACCTGAATAAGTCTCACTTCTTGTTTGAAACTTTTCTGAACAGTTTAATATATAAGCCTTTCAGAACAGAATTCCTTCATATTGAGGAAGTTAGGATTTTTCTTAACTTGCATTTCAGAATAAAACTAAGCTTGTTGCGTTGCATTGCATTCTAACAAGGAGTTCAACTGTGTGTAACATTGACTGCTTTATTTAGGTTATACTGGAAGATGTTTCAATGCTACACATTAAACCTGATCAATTCACCTACACCTCTGATCACTTTGAAATTATAATGCAATATGCTGAGAAAATGATTAGAGATGGGAAGGCCTATACAGATAACACACCTCCAGATCAAATGAAACAAGAACGTGAACAAAGGATTGAGTCTAAATGCAGGACAAATTGTGAGTACCATTGAAAATTCTGCTCGGCGGTACTCTAGCCTTTATTCAATATTTGTAATTCTCTTTCCAACTCCTTTTAAATGAAAATGATTCATGCATGGCTATGATTTCACATGTTGCCTTGAGACTAGATGCTCTGTGTTGCTAAGTTTCTTGACTACACTGGATATCATATTTAATTTCATATCAGCCCTCATTTGATCTCTTTCTGCAGTTTCTATAAATGCTGAACATTATGTACCTGTCCCGTGCCAAACCCAATGAAACTTATTGTATTATGATTGCCTAATTAAACACAGTACTCGGATAAAAGCTGGAAGTTTTAAAATCTGCATAAATTAAAACAACATTAAGAGTTGCTTGTTTAAAGACTTTATTCCGAATGGTCATCTATTCTTAAAAATGGCAGAAGTAAGCAAGAAGTAGATTTTCAGTAAATTTCTTCTTAGGAAAAATGTAAGAGCATTCTCAGAGTGTGAATAAATGTAAGGTGACATGCTGGAGTGTTGGAATAGCTGAAACACTGTCAGAATCAACTCCCAATTATACCTTTGTAATGTACAGGTGTTCTTGCATGGTATTAAATGTTAAAAAAACTTATAGATTTCTAATACTAAAGGTGACTATAATGGATGAAGGATTCCTTTTGTATTCATTTAGTATTTGTGTTCTTTGGAAATATAAATAAAATGTTTGACCATTGCATGTAATTTGTTTGTTGAAGCTGTGCAACAGAACATGAAAATGTGGGAAGAGATGAAGTCTGGAACGGAGTATGGGCAAAGCTGCTGTTTACGAGCAAAGATTGACATGACTTCTAATAATGGTTGCCTCAGGGACCCCACACTCTACCGATGCAAGAACATGCCGCATCCACGCACAGGACTCAAATACAAGTGAAGTATACCAGTCAAATTTAGGTTTTGCAAATATCATTCTTGGATTTTTTTGTCATTTTTAATCTTTGTTAAAAAAAGTCAGATCCTTCTCATGAGATCTCAGTGCTGCTGTGGTGTCAGGAAGTATATGCAAGTATCCTAGACTAACACTGACTGAGAACAACAGAGAAATATTATATCCTGTCCTCCTTTCCCTCTTTACTCATTCCAACTCCTCACTTACCTGTGTACAGTTGTAGCAATGCTGTTAACTGCATATTAAGATTATTGTGTTAGGGTGAAATTGATCATGTACAAATGTTTGGTTGTTTTTGATTTAACTCTTCAGTTATCCAATAAGTACTCATCAACAGATAATCATTAAAGCTCAGATTTAATAATTTATGCAAGTAGAGATAAAGGGAATATTTATGGCCTTTTAGTTAATTCAGGCAAACACAGTTAAATACAAAAATCTGGAGAATGCTGTCAGATGTACCATTCCTCCCCAGGCTGCAGAAGACAAACTTCCTTTCTCTTGAATGGCAATTATTTCTTCAGCATGGTTTATACAGCCCAAATTAGAGCTTGCCCATTCTATTTTAACAGAATTCGTATTTTAACAGATAGTATGAATTATTAACAAACACCCTTTTCAACACTGATTAGTTTCCACAAATATGGAATCTCATCCCTAAGATTTTAATGTTAGAATTTTACTTTTTTTAATGTGTGTTTTCTGTGTCTCTTCATTCTTAATGCAAACTTTCTTTTTTCCTCTTTGCCATCTGTACTTAATTTGGGGGATAGAGTGAGAAGGTGGTGGTGGGATAGTGATGCTATAGGCTGAAGGTGAACTGAGATGATGTGGTTGGGAATAAGGCTCTGAAGGGATTTGAAAGCAGGGATGAGAATGTTGAAATGGAGATATTTTATTGACTGAGATTCAGTGTAGACCAGGAAATATTGAATGAACTCCGGCACCTTGTGCATGTAATCTGAGGAATATCCTTGATGTTGTGCTGATCTGTAATGAAATTATGTCTACTGGTTTCATGGAAACTCTTGATTGCAGGTAAAGGGATGGCTGGAAAATGGGAAGCCTTCAGAAACATGATAACAAGAATTCAGAGAAAGTATATTACTGTCAGGGTGTAAGGGAAAGCTGGTAGGTATAGGGAATGCCTATATTGAGGGTTTGGTTAAGAAAAAGAAGGAAGCATGTGTCAGGTATAGACAGGATTGATCGAGTGAATCCTTAGAAGAGTATGAAGAAAGTAGGAGTATACTTAAGAGGGAAATCAGGAGGGCAAAATGGAGACATGAGATAGCTTTGGCAAATAGAACTAAGGAGAATCCAAAAGGTTGTTACAAATATATTAAGGAAAAAAGGGTAACTAGGGAGAGAATAGGGCCCCTCAAAGATCAGCAAAGCGGCCATTGTGTGGAGACACAGAAAATAAGGGAGATACTAAATGAATATTTTGTATCGGTATTTACTGTGGAAAAGGATATGGAAGATATAGACTGTAGGGAAATAGATGGTGACATCTTGCAAAATGTCCAGATTACAGAAGAAGAAGTGCTGGATGCCTTGAAACGGTTAAAGGTGGATAACTCCCCAGGACCTGATCAGGTGTACCCGAGAACTCTGTGGGAAGCTAGCGAATTGATTGCTGGGCCTCTTGCTGAGATATTTGTATCATCGATAGTCACAGGTGAGGTGCCGGAAGACTGGAAGTTGGCAAACATGGTGCCACTGTTTAAGAAGGGCGGTAAAGACAAGCCAGGGAACTATAGACCAATGAGCCTGACCTTGGTGATGGGCAAGTTGTTGGAGGGAATCCTGAGGGACAGAATGTACATGTATTTGGAAAGGCAAGGACTGATTCAGGATAGTCAACATGGCTTTGTGCATAGGAAATCATGTCTCACAAACTTGATTGAGTTTTTGGAAGAAGTAACAAAGAAGATTGATGAGGGCAGAGCAGTAGATGTGATTTATATGGACTTCAGTAAGGCGTTCGACAAGGTTCCCCATGGGAGACTGATTAGCAAGCTTAGATCTCATGGGGGAATACAGGGAGAACTAGCCATTTGAATACAGAACTGGCTCAGAGGTAAAAGACAGAGGATGATGGTGGAGGGTTGGTTTTCAGACTGGAGGCCTGTTACCAGTGGAGTGCCACAAGGATTGGTGCTGGGCCCTCTACTTTTTGTCATTTACATAAATGATTTGGATGCGAGCATTAGAGGTACAGTTAGTAAGTTTGCAGATGACACCAAAATTGGAGGTGTAGTGGACAGTGAAGAGGGTTACCTCAGATTACAACAGGATCTGGACCAGATGGGCCAATGGGCTGAGAAGTGGCAGATGGAGTTTAATTCAGATAAATGCGAGGTGCTGCATTTTGGGAAAGCAAATCTTAGCAGGACTTATACACTTAATGGTAAGGTCCTAGGGAGTGTTGCTGAACAAAGAGACCTTGGAGTGCAGGTTCATAGCTCCTTGAAAGTGGAGTCGCAAGTAGATAGGATAGTGAAGGCGGTGTTTGGTATGCTTTCGTTTATTGGTCAGAGTATTGAGTACAGGAGTTGGGAGGTCATGTTGCGGCTATACAGGACATTGGTTAGGCCACTGTTGGAATATTGCGTGCAATTCTGGTCTCCTTCCTATCGGAAAGATGTTGTGAAACTTGAAAGGGTTCAGAAAAGATTTACAAGGATGTTCCCTACAGGGAGAGGCTGAACAGGCTGAGGCTGTTTTTCCTGGAGCGTCGGAGGCTGAGGAGTGACCTTTATAGAGGTTTACAAAATTATGAGGGGCGTGGGTAGGATAAATAGGCAAAGTCTTTTCCCTGGAGTCGGGGAGTCCAGAACTAGAGGGCATAGATTTAGGATGAGGGGAAAGATATAAAAGAGACCTAAGGGGCAACATTTTCACGCAGAGGGTGGTACGTGTATGGAATGAGCTGCCAGAGGATGTGGTGGAGGCTGGTACAATTGCAACATTTAAGAGGAATTTGGATGGGTATATGAATAGGAAGGATTTGGAGGGATATGGGCCGGGTGCTGGCAGATGGGACTAGATTGGTTTGGGATATCTGGTCGGCATGGATGGGTTGGACTGAAGGTTCTGTTTCCATGCTGTACATCTCTATGACTCTAAATGGTCCACGGAAAGCTAAGCTATACTTTAGTTTTTTTTCCTCGTTATTCTGTTAATTAGAGACTGGTTATTAGGTCCCTCACTGTTCATATGACACACAATTTACATGTTGTTTGGGTGAAATTTTCAACGTGCTCTTATTGTGAATTGCATGTGAACTGGTAAAATTGTTCAATAGCTCTTCAATCTTGTTGATTTGGGTTATGGGGAAACTGCAGTCACTCAGGATATTTTTTTTGATCTGAAGTAAAGATTGATAATTTCTTCATTTGTTAAGACTGGAGGCTAGTTGTCATTGAAGGGTTCTTGATCTCAGAAAAAAAAGCTGAGGATATGTTCTCTTGTCCATAGAAGGAACATTTGGTTGGATTAATCCAACCATCATGTGAAGACAAGTCAATTGAATCCAGTATGTTGAATATACAACTTGCATTTGTGTATAAAATGAGGCCCATTCTCTCCCATGCCCCCCCCCCCCCAACCCCTTTGTTTGTCACACTGAAACGCTCTTTTTTGCTATGGATGGCTGGTTCTTGTTTCTTTATCCCTCTTCTCCTTTCTGTCCCTTCTCCCTATAGAAAGCTCGTTCATGGCTAGTCGAGATTTTTGACAGGCTCAGTGGTTAGCACTGCTGCCTCACAGCACCAGGTTCGATTCCAGCCTTGGGTGTCTGTCTGTGTGGAGTTTGCACATTCTCCCTGTGTCTGCGTGGGTTTCCTCCCACAGTCCAAAGTTGTGCAGGTTAGGTGAATTGGCTATGCTAAATTGCCCATAGTGTTAGGTGCGTTAGTCAGAGGGAAATGGGTCTGGGTGGGTTACTCTTCGGAGGGTTGGTGTGGACTGGTTGGGCCGACGGGCCTGTTTCCACACTGTAGGGAATCTAATCTCACAATAGCGAGTGATGAGAGAAATAATGTGAAATAGAATGAACAAAACAAAATATTTTGCTGAGTCAGTTAAATTTGCATGTTGCTTGGTTGTACTATCTTCTTATATGGCTCTACTGTGCATACTACAAAGTTGTGGGTAATATAATTTCAAGGGTTATCCATACCTGGAGACAATGAAATGGAGTTTAGGGAAAGGAAACTATGTATGGTTGACAGGAGTCATGTGAGATGCAGTTTAACATGCTAGCGTTCTGCATCTTCAAAGAATGTCTTAGTGGTAAATAAATTATTTAACCATGTGATGCAGTGCGTGTAAATAAACCAGGGCTGAAGGATATTTTTCAGGAAATATTACTCAAGCAAAAACCGATTAGTAGTAGCAATGCAATATCATGGAGATACGTTAAAGAAACCTGCAGCTAGATGTGCTAACAAAATAATAGTATTTAAAATCTGTAAAGATGAGTTCTGAAAGGCTTTTGCTCAAAACAATCTTGTGATGATTTCTATTTTGTGCTAAAGATTTCATTATTAAATTGAGAGGTAGTAAAATAATTTCCAATTTTTCCTCTTTCTGCAGAATTTACCCAACATATGACTTTGCATGCCCAATAGTGGACAGCATTGAAGGTGTCACACACGCACTTAGAACAACAGAGTACCATGACCGGGATGAGCAGTATTACTGGATTATTGATGCTCTGGAAATTCGAAAACCATATATTTGGGAATACAGCCGCCTTAATCTAAATAACACTGTGCTATCAAAGAGGAAACTAACCTGGTTTGTTAACGAAGGCCTTGTGGATGGATGGTAATTTTGCAATAAAACTGTGAAATTGATTGATTTTTGAATTTTGAACATGTGTAATTTAAATAGAAAGTCTGATCCTGTTGGAGAGTGCCTTAGTGTCTCAGAGACTAGCAATTGTTTTATCCACTTTTTTTTTGTTTAGGGATGATCCTCGCTTCCCTACAGTGCGTGGAGTCCTGCGGAGAGGCATGACTGTTGAGGGATTGAAACAGTTTATTGCTGCTCAAGTGAGTTGAATGTGAACTTGATGGTTCTCACTATAGGTCCAAAATATGTTGTCTGTCATGGTTTTGATGATCTTACTTTGCAACTCTTTGCTGACTGAAAGCCCCTAATTTTCTTTGGAAACATATATTATACTTCAGTTTGTTTTGTAAAAATGTTTGGAAAAGTGTATTGCTGTTCGTGGTTCGCTGCATTAAAGGTTGTATGTGTTTTATGATTATAGGGTGGCTCAAGGTCTGTTGTGAACATGGAGTGGGACAAACTCTGGGCTTTTAACAAAAAGGTAAATATGAGCTAATATAATCGTCTTTGCACCTTGTTCATATCCGTCACTGATATTGCAATTTTTTATATTTGAATATATACAAATTACAGCTCTGAGGAAAATGGAATGTTTTTGTGTCTGGTTACTTGGTGATAAATGTATTGTTTTCTGATGCTTTAAATTGTATGAGAAATCCAATTTTGGATGAAACGTTTATCTTGGTTGGAATAATAGTATGAAAAAAACATAATATTCTTTAACCCCAAAATTGTGCAAATTTATTGAATTAAGCACAAATTATGCATTACATTTTCTGCTTCTTTCAAGCTGCAAGCTAACTGTAACAAGGTATTACTTAACAATTTTCTGCTTTGACTAGAGTACTTCACAGCTTGAATAGCATGGCAATAATGCATTAGATTCAAGATGTGTGCACAGCCAGTTGTCTTTTTAACTACTGTTGTGATTGTGGTTTAGCTGGTCGGGTTTTCTGCACATGTTGACAGCAAAATGACTGTGTAGCGTTTTGAATATTTGCTTAGGTAAATAGTTAATATGGCAGTGATTATTGCTCTGTATACTTGGAGCAACCTTTCTAAAGCACTTTTAAGAATTATTTTTAATTCTCCTCCAAAAGTCAAAACTGTTTAATTTCTTTGCTCAATGAAAGTGTATTGGTTGTTAAGAGGACTAACTTTCTATACTCCTGTGAATAGATGAGAATTCATATTTGAGTAATTTAACAAATTGAAAATCAGTTAATACTAATCTAAACAGAGGTTTTTTTAAAAATATAATATTTGTTATTCTGGTTTGTATTTTTAATGTAATACAATATTGTTTTAATATGTTCTATTCAAAATGCTGTACCAAGTGTAATCTAATATAAAATCAGCACACTTATGATGTCCAATGTATAGTACTATAGTACTTGGATGTCCTTTTCTGACGAGGAAAGGAGCATAATGCATTATACAATTCATGAGCTCACTTTGTAAATTTGGCAACACACATTAAGTGAGACTGAGATTTAAAGAATTGAGTGCAGAAATACCATTCTAGGACTTTGGCTGCCCAGCTAGAGTCTTAATCTAAACCATTTGAATCTGGCATCTTGTGTTAATGTCTTGCTAACCTTTCCATTTGCTTGTAGTTCAATGCCGCACTTCTCAGTTTTTTCATATCTATCTTTTTTCTTTTATTAATTTTTAAACATTTTTGCGCCTCTCAAAGGATTGTTTGCGTTGTTGCAGTTAACTGCAAATGAAGATACACAAATTTTAATTGGCCTTTATTTAAAATTAAATTAGACTGTTATAATTAATTTAACCTCTATGTATAGACTTCTCGAAAATAAATAATACCATTTTAAGTGAACTAACAGCTTTTCAGAAAATAGCTACAAGTTTTCCAATGCTTTCTGTTTTAACTAATTGTTGGTTGCAGCAAGCTAAACAATTCCGTATGCCTTTGTTTGGATATTGCATGCAGGTGAATACGGAACATCAAGTTATATATAGACAAAATGATCTATACTTATTTACTTCAGGTTATTGATCCAGTGGCACCTCGGTATACCGCATTATTAAAGGATGCAGTGGTGCCTGTGAATGTGCCAGAGGCCAAGGAAGAGATGAAAGATGTGGCCAAGCATCCTAAGGTAATAGGGTCTATAAATGAAGGGTGGGGTGTGTAATATAGAATCCACCTTACTTTCACTTGTTGAGAAATACACTGAGGGAAAGGAGATGGAGGATAAAAATCTTGTATGAGAATGATTTCCTTGTGTGCGTACACATGCACATACACACACAGTCCTCCCTCTCTACCTCTCATGCACACAAAATTCTTAGTTTGATTAATTGATGCTTAGACTGAATTTTGATTCATTGGGGCTTTGAAATGGAAAATTTATTTTCTTTTTCAAATTTTTCAGTCATATGGGTTAAGAAATGTAGAGAGGGGAGGGCCATGCATCCCATTGAATCTGCTCTGCTATTCCATTAGATTGTGGCTGATCATCCAAGTGCCACATTCCTGCAATACTTCCATATCCCTTGATGTTACTCCTCAGAAATCTTATTCAATGTTTGAACTTCTACAACCCTTTAGTGTGGAGAATTCCAAAGATTCACCACACTGAGTAAAGAAATCCCTCCTCAATAAGACACTTGAAAAGTCACAAAGCAATCCAGTAGTGTCAACAAGGCTTTATGAAGAGCTGTTCATGTTTGACTAATTTAGAAGCAAAGTGGACCATGGGAGTCCTGTAGGTGCCACACAAAAGGTTATTACACAGGGTAAGATTGCACAGTGTTATGGGTAATATATTAACTTGTATAGTGGATTAGCAACCAACAGAAAGTAAACTCAGGATAAATTTTTTTTCCCTGGTTGGCAAGCCGTAACATCCGCTCTATGTAGGCTTGTAGGCTGCCAAAGGGTTCAGTCCTTGGGCCTAAGCTATTTACAATCTTTTTAATTACCTGACTGCAACGATAAGCCAAACTTGCAAATTAAATGAAAATAGGTTGGAAAATCACCAGTGATGAAGAAATGAGAAACGGATAGGTTAGGTGAATGGCCAAAAGTTGCTGATGGTGTTTAACATGGATAGGTATGAGGTTATTCATTTTGATTTGAAAAAGAAAAAGGCAACTTCTTACCTAAGTGGAGAGAAACTTCAGAGTGCTTCGCTGTGTAAGGAACTGCGTGTTCTCATGTATCAATCGCAGACAGCTAGTATGCAGGTGTGTTCGTTAATAAGGTCAAATGGAATTTTAACTCTAATTAATGTAATTGCAGTAATTCAGAGAAGGTTTGCAAGATAAATTCCAAAGATGACAGATAAATGTTATGAAGAGAGATTGAGCAGTTTAAGCCTATAGTCACTAGAGCTTAACAAATAAAATATTTAATTGAGGTTTATAAGATGCTGAAGGGGATTGACAAAGTAGACATGGAGCGGATGTTTCCCCTTGTGGGCAATCTGGAAAGCGAGGTCGTGATTTTAGGCTAAGGGTTACCAGATTTACAATCTAAGTAAGGAGGAATTAATTCTCTTAAATGGTCTTGAATCTGTGGAATTTTGAATTTGAATTAGCTTTATTGTCACTTACTCAAATGAGTACAGTGCAAAGTTTCTTAGTAACCACTTACAGTGCCATCTTAGGAACAAAATACAGCTTCTGGAATTCTCCTTGAGAGGACAGATTTTTAATTAGTAATAAGTTAAATGGTTATTGGGAGCAGGCAGGAAAGATGGAGTTGAGGCATAGATGAGGTCAGCTGTGATTTTATTAAATGGCGGACAAGGTTTGAAGGGCTGAATTAACTATTTTTGCTCCTTATGTTAAATGACCTAGCCCATATGCTGAAATAATGTTCCTTGATTTTAGACTCAGTAGCCTAGGAAGCATTTTATTTGCATCCACCTGTCATGCCCTTTAAGAATTTTAAGTTTCAATAAGGTTAGCCCTCATTCTTCAAAACACTAAGGAATATAGATGGTCTCCTCAATCTCTTTTCATAAAACAATCCTATCTGAGTGATTAGTAGAGAGAATGTCTGTGCATGCCCTTTACGGCAAGTATACAGCTCTTTAGCTAAGAGAAGCAAAGCTCTACGTGGTACACCAGGTACAGTCTCAACATGCCTCTGTACAGCAACAGCAATTTGCACTCAAGTCCTTTGGTCATGAAGGCTAACATACCAAATGCCTGTCTAATTCATGCTTACATCTACCTATTAACTTTGAGATTCTTCAAGGGAACCTTTGGCCACCTCATTTCTCATCCTGTCACCATAAGCACTTCTATCTTTTTGGAATCTAGATATATGTTGAGAAAACCTAAAGCTTATTATTAGCATTGAAATATGCATAAGTTTGAACTGGTATTTCATTTTATCTTTACTGGAATCCATAATGAGTGAATAGTTTTAGATTGTTTTGTAGTGGCAGGTTAAATCTGTGAAATCCATGCTGAGTAGTAAACAAGGTTTTGTAGATATATAGAACTTGCACTTGCCTTAATGTCATGATTTGTAATACAGCTGTACTTATTTTCCTTCTAATCATTAGTGTTTCTTCTTCCCTTCTAACCAAACCTTTTTTTTTGTTGTTGTCAGAATCTGGAAATAGGGCTGAAGTCTGTGTGGTATGGACCGAAAGTACTAATTGAGGGAGCAGATGCTGAAACTTTGACAGAAGGAGAAATGGTTACTTTTATTAATTGGGGTAACATCAACATCACTAAAATTAACAGGTGAGAGAATAGTTTTGTAGTACAGAGGAACCTCGATTCTCCAAAGGACACGGGTGGGGAGTATTTCGATCGGTTAATCGAATGCCGGATAACATAGTTTAGCCAAACACCACGGCCTTGCGATCTTGCCAGATAATCCGAACTTTGGTTAATCAAATGCTGGATAATCAGCATTCCTCTGCAGAGGCTTTCTGGCTGTTATCCCTTGAAAGCCAACTGTGTGATTGGATGTGATGCTGATACACAATTTATTGATAATTTCTTTTGGAAATTTCTTTGGAAATTTGGATTCTGAAATGGACAGAGTCCAATATAACTTTAAGATTGATTTGTGTGTGTTAAGAAGGGGGTTTTTAGTTCCATTTTTGATTTCTGAGAGTTGTGTAGATAGGTCAGGAATTGTTACAAATATTTAAAAGAGGCTTTTAAGAAAAACCCTTGAGGTGAATAGTTCAGTGCCTTGTAAAATAAAGTAGCACAGAGGAAACAAAGGGCTGTTGCTTCTCCGCAAGTTGTCCTATGACACAGGATGACCAAGACAAAAGTTATTTTAGAAAGACAGAGCTATCCAGAGGGTCAGTGAGTATGCAGGTTTCTTTCAGAGATAAGTAGGCCATTCAGAGAAACAAAAGGCCTGCAATACCTGAAGTAGAGTTTTAGCAATATCAGAAACTGAGCAGAAGAAAACAAGACTTGAGTGGCTTAAACATCAAAAATAGATACACCAGAAAAAAGAAGCTTTTAAGGGTTCAATGGAAGAGGAAAATAGTAGTTTGGTTGATTTTTGCTTCAGTAAAGTAGCTGATTACTGAATATTTCTAGTTTTTTTGAAGTGAAATTAACATAGTCTTCGGGTTATGTTTTGAATTTCCAATGTTTTTTTCCTTAAAAATCACTTGTTAGGTGTAAAATTGATACTAATGCCTTAAAAGGGAAAAAATGCAGTAAAGTGTATAGAGCAGGGATATTAGTCATTTTAATTAATAACTCATTACAATAGGAATGACAGGTCCAATGATGTGTTGCAGTTGCAGCTTGTAGGAACTGCTGTACATCAAGAGGACACATTTGTAGCAAGTGTTTGCAGCTCCTCCAACTTCTTCAGAGTTGAGGATCTGGAGCTTGAGCTGCAGAAATTGTGCCAAATCAGGAAGCGGGAAACGTACACGGATACTTTGCTGCAGCACGCAGTCAAACTCCTTAAATTTGCTACTTCAGATTTGGTCTACGATCAATGACAGAAGGATGTGATTGTAGGTGAGGCAGATATGGGGACCCAAGGACAGCTCTCAAAGAACTTCAATACTTGTAACTGTCTAACAGCAATCAAGAGAGGTAAAATATGGGCTTGCACGACAAAGATATGATGTCACTGCAGGCCAACTACATTGACAATGATACTCAGAGTGGGACATGAAGGGACAGAGTATACAAACATAATAAAACAGCAAACGAGGACCAAGAGTGAATAAAATATAAGACATCGTTAATGGCCCTTTATCCAAATGCATTTAGTTTTTGGAACAAATTAAATGGATTCATGTCATAAAAAGAGGATAATGTTTGACTAATTTGTAGAAGCATAGTGGACCATGGGAATCCTGTAGATGTATATAAGGTGCCACATAAAAGGTAAGATTGCACAGTGTTATAATCTTAGTAATTGCAGTGACATGATTACAATGATATTAATGTGCCAACTAAATATTCAGTGGCAACTGAACTTTCGAAAGAGCAGGCAGGAAGAGATTGTGGAGTGCCCTTGTCGTCTTCCCCTTTTATTTCCTACATCTATCCATACAAATCCAACATTATCCAATCAAAGATAATTTCTTGATATGTATAATTCTAGATGTAGGAAATAATAAGGGGAAGAAGACAATATGTTGTCGTCTTGTCTTGTCTTGTCTTGTCTCGTTGATCCATGCAGGAATTGGGCGATTTTGGATCTGGTAATGTGTAATGGGGCAAGTTTAATAAATTATTTTGGAGTGAAAGATTACCTAAGGGGGAAGTAACCTGAGTATGGTAGATTTTATCACTCACGTTGAGTAAGAAATTTTGAGTTAGGATTAACTGTATGAACATTAAAGAAGAGCAATTACATGGAATGAGGCTAGAGTTAGTTGGAGTAGATTGAGAAAGTAGATAGAACATAGAACAATACAGCACAGAACAGGCCCTTCGGCCCACGATGTTGTGCCGAACTTCTAACCTAGATTAAGTACCCATCCATGTACCTATCCAAATGCCGCTTAAAGGTCGCCAATGATTCCGACTCTACCACTCCCACGGGCAGCGCATTCCATGCCCCCACCACTCTCTGGGTAAAGAACCCACCCCTGACATCTCCCCTATACCTTCCACCCTTCACCTTAAATTTATGTCCCCTTGTAACACTCTGTTGTACCTGGGGAAAAAGTTTCTGACTGTCTACTCTATCTATTCCTCTGATCATCTTATAAACCTCTATCAAGTCACCCCTCATCCTTCGCCGTTCCAACGAGAAAAGGCCAAGAACTCTCAACCTATCCTCGTATGACTTCCTCTCCATTCCAGGCAACATCCTGGTAAATCTTCTCTGCACCCTCTCCAAAGCTTCCACATCTTTCCTAAAGTGAGGCGACCAGAACTGCACACAGTACTCCAACTGTGGCCTAACCAAAGTCCTGTACAGCTGCAACATCACTTCACGACTCTTGAATTCAATCCCTCTGCTAATGAACGATAATACTCCATAGGCCTCCTTACAAACTCTATCCACCTGAGTGGCAACCTTCAAAGATCTATGTACATAGACCCCAAGATCCCTCTGTTCCTCCACCTGACTAAAAACCCTACCATTAACCCTGTATTCCGCATTCTTATTTGTTCTTCCAAAATGGACAACCTCACACTTGGCAGGGTTGAACTCCATCTGCCACTCCTCAGCCCAGCTCTGCATCATATCTAAGTCCCTCTGCAGCCGACAACAGCCCTCCTCACTGTCCACAACTCCACCTATCTTCGTATCATCTGCAAATTTACTGACCCACCCTTCGACTTCCTCATCTAAGTCATTAATAAAAATTACAAACAGCAGAGGACCCAGAACTGATCCCTGCGGAACTCCACTTGTAACTGGGCTCCAGGCTGAATATTTACCATCTACCACCACTCTCTGCCTTCGACCGGTTAGCCAGTTTTCTATCCAATTGGCCAAATTTCCCTCTATCCCATGCCTCCTGACTTTCCGCATAAGCCTACCATGGGGAACCTTATCAAATGCCTTACTAAAATCCATGTACACTACATCCACTGCTCTACCCTCATCCACATGCTTGGTCACCTCCTCGAAGAATTCAATAAGACTTGTAAGGCAAGACCTACCCTTCACAAATCCAAGATGATGAAGAAAGAATGGTAGTTGAACAATGGGGATTTTTCTTTCTAGAAAAAGAAGTTCAGGGGTCTAAATACCAGTAGGTCTCTGCACCTGATGGGCTGCATCCTAGGATTTTAACAAAGTAGCTACACAGTTGATTGCACTGATAGTTAATCTTCCAAGAATCCTCTGGACAAGACTTGGAGGATTGGTAAACTGACAAGATAATTATTAAGGCAGGCACTACCTATTCCTCCTCCTTCAAAAACAAGTAACTATAGGCCATCTGTCACGAATATCTCAACACCTGTCATTGGGCAAATATTAGAGTCTATTATAAAGGATGTGATAACAGAGCATTTAGAAACAAACAGTATAATCAAGCAGAGTCAATATGTCTTAATGAAGAGGGAATTATCTGTTAAATCCCTTAAAACTCTTTTGAGGTAATGACCAGAGTAGATATAGGGTAACAATTGGATTTTCCAAAACTTATTTGATAAGTCATTGCACATAAGATGACTTAAGTTCAGAGGCTACGGTGTTGGGGGGAGTACACCAGTACAGATAGTGGATTGGCTTACTAATGAAGAGGAGAAAGTAAGGACTGTAGATGCTGTAGATCAGAGTTGAGAAGTGTGGTGCTGGAAAAGCACAGCAAATCAGGCAGCAAGAGTCGAAGTTTCAGGTGTAAGCCCTTGTGGGGAGTAAGTTGGGATAAAGCAGCATTTTCAGAATGGCAGCCTAAACTAGTACAGTGCCACATTGATCAGTTCTGGAGTCAAACCATGTTACACAATGTATATTGATGACCTGGGTAAGGGAAATGAATATACTAAACCTAGTTTACAGACGACACAAAAGTAAGTGGGAAGGCAAGTAGGGAGGATGACACAATTAGTCTACACTGGGATATAGACAGGTTAATTGAGTAGGCAAAACTTGGTGCATGGAATTTAATGTGGGAAAATATGAGCTGAAGTACTTTCACAGAATAGGAGATCTGAATATTATTCAAATCAGTAAAGAGTGTAGAAAGCTGAAACAGTATGTGTGTTGGGGTTTGAGTACTTGAATTGCAAAAAATCAAGCATCCAAATTCAGTGGGTAATAGGGAAGCCAAATAGAATATTGGCCTTTATGTTAGGGAAATTGGCATTATAAAAAGGGAAGTCTTGCTAAAACAATGCAAAGTAGAAGTCAGATCACAATTGGAATTTTGTGAACAGTTTTGTCTCCTTATCTAAGAAAATATTTACTTGTATTGAGGCGGGCCAGAGAAGGTGCATGAGTTGGAACGGATTTTCTTAGGAGGAGAAGTTGAGTAGTTTGAACTTGTACTTGTTGGAATTTAGAAGAATGAGAGGTAACCTTCTTGAAAGAGATAAAATTCCTTGGGACTTGACACGACAGATGTGAAAAAGTTGTTTTTCCTTGTGGGAGCTTAGGACCAGAGGACCATAATCTCCAAAGTAAGAAGTGACCAGGTGAGGAATTTTTTCTGAATGTAGTCAAGGCTATGTTTAAATATACTCAAGACTGAGATAGACAGATTTCTAATCATAAAAGGGATTCAATGTTATGTGAATAAAGCAGCAAAGTGGATTTGAGGCTTATCAGTCATTCATTCATTATTACATTGAATGATGGAGTTGGCTTGATAGGCTTAAATGACCTACTTCTGCACCTATCTCTTATGACCTATAAACTTCTTGTTTTTTTTTGTTAAAAATATATTTGCGGTATCTTGTGAGTATAGAGTCATAGAGAGATATATAGCATGGAAACAGACTCTTCGGTCCAACTTGTCCATGCTGACCAGGTAATATAAATAAAACCTAGTCCCGTTGCCAGCATTTAGCAGATCATCCAGATACCTTTTAAATGTTGTAATTGTATCCGCCTCCACCATTTCCTTTGGCAGCTCATTCCATACACGTACCACCCTCTGCGTGGAAAAAGTTGCCTCTTCGGTCCCATTTAAACCTTTCTCCTCTCATCTTAAACATATGCCCTCTAATTTTAGACTCCCCGACCCTGGGGAAAAGACCATGTCTATTTACCTTATCCATGCCCCTCATGATCTTATAAACCTCTATAACGTCACCCCTCAGCCTTTGACGTTCTAGAGAAAATAGCCTGGCTCTATTCAGCCTCTTCCTATAAATCAAACCCTTCAACCCTGGCAATATCCTTGTAAATCTTTTCTGAATCCTCTCAAATTTCACAACATCCTTTCTGGGAGACCACAATTGAATGCAGTATTTCAATAGTGGCCTAACCAATGTCCTGTACAACCACAACATAACCTCCCAACTTCTATACTCAATGCATTGATCAATAAGGTAAGCATATTAAACATCACCCTCACTACCCTATCTACCTGTGACTCTACTTTCAAGGAACTATGAACATGCACTTCAAGTCTCTTTGTTCATCAACACTCACCTAGACCTTACCATTAAGTGTAGAAGTCCTGCTGTGCTTCACCTTTCCAAAATGCAGCACCTCACATTTATCTAAATTAAACTCCATCTGCCACTCCTCAGCCCATTGGCCATCTAGAAGAACAAAGAACAAAGAAAATTTACAGCCCAGAAACAGGCCCTTTGGCCCTCCAAACCTGAGCCGATCCAATTCCACTGTCTAAACCTGTCCCCCAATTCCCAAGCATCTGTATCCCTCTGCTCCCCACCTACTCATGCATCTGTCCAGACGGACCTTAAATGAATCTACCGTACCTGCCCTTACTACCTCTGCTGGCAACACGTTCCAGGCACTACCACCCTCTGTATAAAGTACTTGTCGTGTATATCCCCCCCCCCCCCCTTAAACTTTTCACCTGTCACCTTGAATGCGTGACCTCTCATTATTGAATCCTGGGGGAAAAAGCTTATCTCTCTCTATCCTGTTTGTGCTCTTCTTGATTTTGTAGACCTCAATCAGGTCCCTCCTCAATCTCTTTTTTTCCTAATGAAAACAACCTAACCTACTCAGCCTCTCTTCATAGCTAACACCTTCCATACCGGCAACAACCTCGTAAACCTTCTCTGCACCCTCTCCAAAGCGTCTACATCCTTTTGGTAATGTGGCGACCAGAACTGTACAGTGTTCTAAATGCGGCCAAACCAATGTCTTGTACAATTTTAATGTGACCTGCCAGCACTAATACTTAATAACCTGTCTGATGAAGGCAAGCATACCATATACCATTGATCATTCTAGACACCTTCAGGGTATAATGGACCTGAACTCCCAGATCTCTCTGCTCATCAACTTTTCCCAAGGCCCTTCCGTTTACTGTATAGTTGGCTCTAGAATTAGACTTCCCAAAATGCATAACCTCACATTTGCCTGGATTGAACTCCATCTGCCACTTCTCTGCCCAACTCTCCAGTCTACCTATATTCTCCTGTATTCTTTGACAGTCCCCTATGCTTTCTGCTACTCCACCTGCCACACATCTGATCAAGATCCTGTTGTACCCTGAGGTAACCTTCTTCACTGTCCACTACACCCCTTATTTTGGTGTCATCTACAAACTTACTAACCATCCCTTCTATGTTCATATCGAAACCATTTATATAAATGATGAAAAGCAGCGGACTCAGCACTGATCTTTGTGGCACACTGCTGGTCACAGGCCTCCAGTCTGAAAAGCAACCCTCCACCACCCTCTGTCTTCTATCTTCGAGCCAGTTCTGAGTCCAAATAGCTAGTTCTTTCTGTATTCCATATGATCTGACCTTGCTAACCAGTCTACCATGAGGAGCCTTGTCGAATGCCTTACTGAAGTCTGTACAGATCATGTTCACTGCTCCGCCCTCAGCAATCCTTTTTGTTACTACTTCAAAAAAGAACTCGGATGTTCAATAATTGATCTAAACAAGGACCAAATATCAAAAATAAAACTCTCAAACCGGGTTTTGCTCTGTGATTTGGTTTGTTCAGTATTATTATCAGCTGAGATTATAACAGATTTATTAAAATAATCTTTTATTTGTAGAAATCAAGGTGGAAAGATTACATCGCTTGAGGCGAAATTAAATCTAGATAACAAGGATTATAAGAAGACAACAAAGCTTACATGGTTAACTGAACATCCACAAGCTCCACTGGTTCCCACAGTATGTGTCTACTATGAGCATCTAATCAGCAAAGCTGTAATCGGCAAGGATGAAGATTTCAAGGACTACGTTAATCGAAACAGCAAGGTATACTTGTTTCTAGTGAGCACTTGAAAACTGTGTAAACTATAACTAAGGCAAGATGTTTGGTTAAGTTTGGTTAAAATTATTAATTTAATATTCAATAGACAATAGGTGCAGGAGTAGGCCATTCTGCCCTTCGAGCCAGCACCACCATTCATTATGATCATGGCTGATCATCCTCAATCAGTATCCTGTTCCTGCCTTATCCCCGTAACCCTTGATTCCACTATCCTTAAGAGCTCTATCCAACTCTTTCTTGAACGTATCCAGAGACTTGGCCTCCACAGCCTTCTGAGGCAGAGCATTCCGTACACCCACCACTCTCTGGGTGAAGAAGTTTCTGCTCAACACTGTACTAAGTGGCCTACCTCTTATTTTTAAATTGTGTCCTCTGGTTCAGGACTCACCCATCAGCGGAAACATGCTTCCTGCCTCCAGAGTGTCCAATCCTTTAATAATCCTATACTTCTCAGTCAGATCCCCTCTCAGCCTTCATTAAAACTTAAGATACTAGGAATTACAGAACAATTGTCACAATGTGCCATTCCCATAATGGAATCTACCTTTTTAAGTAAGAGTTTATATGCATTTAATTGTGTCTAAAATTACAAAAGTAAAATTATTACTGATTCACAAACTTTTCTGTGGATAGTAGGATCTAGTTAACAAGATTTCAAGTCATAATGCAAAGTGCCCACTGGCTACATTGGTACAAACTTAGTACATAAGAGGAGGTGGTGGCTTTGTGGTTTTCCACTGAACAAAGAACAATACATCAAAGGAACAGGTCATTTTGCTCACCAAAACTGCGCCGCTGTGTGGTGCCTTTCAAAACTAAAAGGTTTCTGCCTCAACGCTGTCAGTATCCCTCTCTTCTCTGCCTATTCATTTATTTGTCAAAGTGCCTCTTAAAATTCGGGCTCATAGGTTCAAATCCCACTACAGGAGATGGTGAAACTTTAACTGGATTAAAAAATCTAGAGGTAAAAGCTAGCCAAATGGTGAAACTATAGTTGATCATTGTGTGAACACTCACTGACTAATGGAAATCTGTTGTCTTCCTCTGGTCTGGCTTATGGAAGACAGCAATTCCATTGTATCTTAACCAACACAGTCTGACAAAATGACAGTGGTGCATGTGGCCTGTCAACCCTGCAAAGCCCTCCCCCTAATATCTGGCACATTTTTCCTAAACTGGGATAGTTGTCCCACAGATTAATTGAGGAGCAATATGATGTCATTTTCTCTGAATCATGGGTGGCATGGTCGCTCAGTGGTTAGCACTGCTGCCTCACAGTGCCAGGGACCCAGGTTCGATTCCAGCCTCGGGCGACTATCTGTGTGGTGTTATTGCACGTTCTCCCTGTGTCTGCGGGGATTTTCTCTGGGTGCTTCGGTTTCCTCCCACAATCCAAAGATATGCAGCATAGGTGAATTGGTCATGCTAAATTGCCCATAGTGTTCAGGGATGTGTAGGTTATGTGCATTAGTCAGGGCTAAATATAGAGTAGAGGAATGGGTATGGGTGGGTTACTCCTTTTGAAGGGTCAGAATGGACTTGTTGGGCCAAAGGGCCTGTTTCCACACTGTCGGGATTCTAATTCTAATTCATACCTTGAAAACAATGTCCTAGACACCAGCATCACCACTAGAGGTGGTAGCACAGTGTTTTCCGTTGAAAAGGAATTGTCTTGGGAGTCCTCTACATTGCCTGTGAAAATCTTGAGGTTTCATGTCATCAGGTCAAATATGGACCAGAACACGTACTGATCTTCCCCCTACCTCAGCTGATAAATCGTTCTTTCTTGTTGTATACCACTTGATGGATGCAAGGAGGATTGCAAAAGTGGGGACTTCAATGTCCGTCACAGGATTTGAGTACAGACATAGTGAAGTCTTGTTTCATTTGTATTGGGTCTTGGTTAGACTACACCTGGAATACTGTGTGCAGTTTTGGCCCCCTTATTTCAGGAAAGCTACTATTGCCATAGTGTGCGAGCAGCAAATATTGACCAGATTTGTTCCTGAGGTGGCAGCTATAAGGAGAGATTGGCAAACTGGGTTTTGTATTCTTGAGAGTTTTGCAGAATGAGTGATCTTGTTGAAACCTGCAAAATACTTAGTTAGACATGGTGGATGCAAGTAAGATGTTCCCCTGGTTGGAAAATCAAGAACCATGGTGCAATTTAAAATTAAAAGGGATAGCATTTAGGATTGAGATGAGAATTTTTTAAATTCAGAGATGAATCTTTGGAATTCTCCATCCCAGAGGGTTGTGAAAGCAGAGTTTTTGAGTATATTTAAAGTACATGTTGATAAATTTTTGATTATTGGTGGCAAAAGGGGGATGGGTATATGATGGATAAAAGACCATGAAGTGTTTGATCAGTTGCAATCATATTAAATGGTGGAGCAGGCTTGATGGACTGAGAGCCCTACTCCTGTTCCCTATATTACCATCACAAAAAGTGACTTGGGATCACCACTACTGATCTAACTGCCTGAATCCTAGAGGCCATAGTTATTGGATGGATCAATGACTGGTAGTGTAGAAACCATGATGCATCTTTACCTCCTGCTGATGTCCTCAACATTGTATGCTAGTCTGCAGCCAGTTCAGTTCACCCCATGTGATATTAAGAAGCAGTTGAAAGCATTGGGCACTGATAACATTTTCACATCTGTACTGACGACTTCTACCTAGAACTTGTTGTGCTGCTAGTCATGTTGTTCCAGTACAGTCATAACAATGACATGTGAAAAAATTGTCCAGTTGAGTTCCGTTGACAAAATGTAGGACAAATCCAACTTGGCCAGTTACCGGCTCATCTGTCTACCCTCAGCCATCCCCCAAGTAGTAGCAATTATCATCAGTACCATCAGTGTTATCAAGCACCACTTACAAAACAATAGCATGCTTACTGCTGTCCACTTTATGATCTGTCAGGCTCACTCAGCTCCTGACTCTGTTACAGCCGAAGCCTGAACATGGATAAACAAGCTAAAGTTGAGAGGAATTGAGGCTGTCTACCCTTGACATTAAGGCATCGCTTAATTGAGTATGTCATTAATGAATCCCAGCAAAATTGTAGTCTGTATGAATTGGGGAAATGCTCCTCAGGTTGGAATTATACCAAGTGTGATGTAAGATTGTTGTGCTTGTTGGAGGTCAATCTCATGCACAGAGCATCACTGCAGGAGTTTCTCAGGCTAGATATTTCCTAATAGAACTATTCATAAATATTATTACTTCTGGTGTAGGTGGGACTTGAACCACGGCCTCTTGGCTCAAAGATAGGTACACTACCACTGTAGCACAGTAGCCCTTTTTAAGTTTCACCAGTGAATATCTGGGATTAAATGATCTTCAACTGCTTGATAAATACCTTCCTTCTGTTGTAAGGTCAGAGGTAAGGATGTTCATCAATAATTGTATTCATGACACCATTCATGACTCTTCGGATACTGCAACAGACCTTCCAAATACTGGACAACATTCAGGCTTGAACTGATGTTTGGTGCAGATTTTATTTGCCACTTTAGTGTCAGGCAATGGACATCTCTGACAATACAGAATACACCATATTCTCTGGTGCTACTATTGCTGAATCTCCCTCAGTCAACAGCCTTGAGGTTATCATTGGTCAAAATCTGACTGGACCAACTATATTAATATGGCTTCAAAAGCAGGACAAAGACGGAGAATTTTTATAAGGGTGACTTGCCTTCTAAATGCTCAAAGTCAGTCCACCAATGTCGAGGCACAAGTCAGCAGTGTATTGTAATGTATTTTCACTTGCCTAAATTGATACAACTATAATGATACTTGAGGCATGCGAACATCCAGGACAAAGCAGCCTGCTTGATTGACATCCCATCTAACATTTTTAGCATCCACAATCAGAACCACTGATACATAATGGCAGCAGTCTGTATCATCCAAAAGATGCACTGCAGCAACTCACCAAGGCTCTTCCAACAGCACCTTTCATCTAGGAGGGTGAGGGTAAAGGCAGCAGATGCATAGCAACGCTATCCCCCTGCAAGATCCATTCCAAGCCACTCACCATGCTGTTTTAAAACAATCTTGCCTTTTCTTTGCTGTCTCTGGATCAAAATCCTGAAACTCCCTCCCTAAAAGCATTGTGGGTATATTTGCACCGCAGTTGGTCAAGAAGATAACTTGTCACCACCTTGGGGGCAATTAGGGATGGGCAACTAAACACTGGCTGAGTCAGCAATGCCCAGGATAACTTCTCCCTTGAATAAAATTAAAAAGCAAGCATATATTCCTTACTTCTTTACATTGTACACTTTCATAGTGGTCGGATGGTTGTGATTAAACTAAAAACAGTGAGAAACTTATTAAGTATCAGTATATTTGAATCTGGCACTTCTCATTCTCCCATGGAAGGCAGTTTTCTAATATTATTGCTGCAATCTGTTTCTTTAATTCTAGAATTAATTCTGAATTGAACTTCATTTCTAACTGGATATTTTATAAAGTTCTTCCAGGAATAACTATTGCCCAGAATCATGGTGTTACTATGCAAAGAATCTAGAATGGTGGATTTTATAATTTTGAATGTGAATTATGTATCTTTTTGTGTGCACGTATGATCACTTCCCTACTCTAGTAAATATTGTTCCAGAAAATCGATGATTCAACTCTCTTTGTTTGAGTTATGATGAAATTGAGATTTATACAATTGTATTTTAATATCATTTATCTGATGTTTTGATCCTTGGAAATTGAAGTTAAACACATGGGTTTGTCTCTGTTTTAATAGTTAATACTCATAATTGGAACTCCACAGAGGGTTTAGGGGAGAACTTTCCAGACTGGCTTTCATTTTCAGTCCACATTGGGAAGTCATTTGAGAGAGAAGTATGTATCAAGTTCCAAAATGTTGAGAAGTCTTTTGGTGATGTAACATGTGCCAAGCTGTGTTCCTAAGAAAAGCTTATTTTAAGAATGTTTTTACTTTAAAAAGTTATTAATCCTTGACTGGAGTGTTAGGATAGAGTCAGTGGAAAAGAAGTGAAGATTTTGATTTTTTTTTAAATGAAGCTGCAGTCCTTCCACGGCTGGCAGCAAGCTGAGTTAGGAGCTTAATAAGAGTTGGCTACAGTTCGAGAAAGTGAATAGAAATTTCAGTGACTTCAAGGTGATTGATCTATGAAAAAAGGGAGTTTCCCCCCCCACCACCCAAAAAAAGTATTAGTCATTTATGCTATGTGTCTAAAAATCTTTATCTATGTTATGACAAAATGCTTTTTCTTTATTTTAATTTCTATTGTTAATAAACTTCTGTGAACACCAAGTACACAATGTTTTTTTTAGTAAAAGATCACTTCAGTAACAAAATTTTTTTAAAAATTAATCCGTTCAGCCAGTTTCCTGCAGGGGTCTGATGTATCTGGTAATATTAACTGGGCATTACACCATAACAGTTGGGGCCACTAGATCATCAAAATTGAGTGACTTACTGTTGGTTTTTTTGGGGTCGCATCAAATCTTAAGATTTTTTTTGTTGTTGTTTAACACTGGGAATAGCTTGGATGATTTAATTGGCAAGAAAATATTTTCTTTCTCAGCAAGAAGAATTAATGCTCGGTGATCCCTGCCTTAAAGAGCTTAAAAAAGGAGACATCATCCAACTACAAAGAAGAGGGTTCTTTATCTGTGACCAGCCGTATGAACCAGTTAGGTAAGTAATTCTGATCATCATCAGAGGAGAATATTTGACTGAAGGAATAGCGAAAGCTTTCCAGCTTAGATTTTCTGAACCTGGATACATGACTGAGATGCACATTGGGACCTTGCAGAAGCTAGACACGTTGATCTATGTGGGAATTGCCCGGCAAGTTTGAACTTTTAATGGGCAATTCTCTTCCCCATGACCATGCAAGAATGGCTCTCACTCTGAACTAGCGTCAGACTTTGAACAGTTCTAATGTGTTGAATGAGTTCCAATGAGTTGAATAGTTATCCAAAAAATGTTGGGAAGCAAAATCTTCATCTGATTCTTTATATCAGTAACTCTCATCTATCTCCCCATGACTACAACCCCTGCAGCCTTATGAATCAACTCCCTCACCCACCTGCTCCCCTGTACCTCCTGCCACCCCAGGCTCCAGAAAACCTGATTACACATCCCTGGTCACTCCAACCATTCACGGAAGTTCATACAGGATGTTTAAACTTTGCTTGTGCCTGTATAAAAGCAGGTGTGGCTTCTTTGGTGCTCTGTCTGAATTCTTCACTGAGGAAGTTCTTCTGACTGCTATCCTGGAAAACGAAACTCATTTGATCGATCCAGCAAAGTGCACTGTTTCCTGATTGATTAGAGTCAGGTGGATTTGTTTCATTGCTAATTGGAATTTGTGTATCATTTACCATGTAGCTAATGTTAATTCAGGCTAAACATAGTAAAAGAAAAGTTTTTAATCAAATTTTTCAATGATAAAACTAAATAAAAGCAAAATACTGCAAACGCTGGGGATCTGAAATTAAAGCGGAACTGCTGGAGAAACTCTGGTCTGACACTATCCCAGTAGAAAGAAAACAGGGTCATAGATTTATATAGCATGGAAACAGATCCTTCGAACCAATTGTCCATGTTGATCAGGTATTCTAGACTGAACTAGTCCCATTTGCCTGCATTTGGCCCATATTCTTCTAACTTTTCCTATCCATGTCTTTTTAGGTGTTCTAATGGTACTTGCTTCCACCACAACTTCTGACAGCTCATTTCATTTACGCATCACCCTGGCGTTTTTTAAAAAAAGTTGCCCCTTGGGTCACTTTTTAAAATCTTTCCTCTCTTACCTTAAATCTATGCTCTCTACTTTTGAACTTGCCTACCCTGAGGAAAAGACCTTGGCTATTCACTTTATCTCTGCCTTTATGATTTGAGAAATCTCTATAAGGTCACAACTCAGCCTCCAGTGCTCCAGAGATAAAGGTCACAGCCTATCCAGCCTATCCTTATGCCTCAAACCCACCAGTCTTGATAATATCCTTAAATCTTTATTTGCGCCCTTTCCAGTTTAATAGCCCTGTTATAGAAAGGTTGTTACCAGAATTGTATGCAGTATTTTAAATATGGCATTACCAATGTTTTGTACAGCTGTAAAATGATATCCCAACTCCTGCATTCAGTGCTCTGACTAATGAAGGTAAGTGTGCCACGTGCCACCATCACTACCTTGTCTGCCCTTGATGCCACTTTCAAGAAACTAGACTCCAAAATGAATCCTCCTCTTTCTTTAGCTTTTGTTTTTCTTTGCGAATGCTGCCAGAGCTGATGAGTTTCTTCAGCATTCTGTGTTCATTAATGATAAAATTAAACTTGTATTTGTTGCATTTTTTTTCTTGTTAAGGTCTACCACATTTTTCACGTGAAAGCGATTTAAACTGTCTAGAATATGGCAGATTATTCAATTAAGTATTGATCGACTGTATTAACAAACGTTGAACCATTTAAATGAAGCACTGCCTTGATTTCCATATTCGGGACCAGATCAGTGTTACAAAATGAGGATTTCATGTTTGAAGAAGCTGTATGTAATTAGGTTTTTTAAGCTAAGTCTTTGGCTCAAATTTATTTAATACCAACGCCATACTGTCCTGTCTTGATTTAGTCCATATAGTTGCAAAGAGTCTCCTTGTGTTTTAATCTACATCCCTGATGGTCATACCAAGGAAATGCCAACATCTGGTTCCAAGGAGAAGAGTAAACATGATGCAGTTAATGTGGTAAGGATAGCTTTTAAATATAATTGAGCGTTTGTAAACAGTAAAGTTTATTTCTAAACCTGACTGGAATTTCATGAAGGGCTAACTGCCTCACTTTGATCATATTTGGAAGAAAATTATCTATTCATTTAAAGTTTATCTTAAAAGTTTTTTGTGATTGACTTGACAAAGGTTGTTGTTCACTGTTGCAGGGAGAGGTACAAGGAACTGATTTCAGAAACAAAGGATGAAGATCTCAATTTACGCATATAAAAACATAAGAACTAGGAGCACGAGTAGGCCATCTGGCCCTTCGAGCCTGCTCCCCCATACAATAATATCATGGCTGATGTTTTCATGGACTCAGCTCCATTTATCCATGCTCTCACCGTATCCCTTAATTCTTAGCTTTAAAAATATTTACGAAAGTAGCATCAACTACTTCACCACTGGGCAAGGAATTCCATAGATTTATAATCTTCTGGGTGAATAAGTTTCTTCTCGATTCTGTCCTAAATCTGCTCCCTCTAATTTTGACACTCTGCCCTCTTGTCCTCGTTTCACCTGCCGATGGAAACATCCTCTTTACTTCTATCTTATCTATAAGGAACCAAATCTGTCAGGACTTTTAAGTCTTCACAAAACCTGATTTTTTTTTTTCTTTAATCATGATTGGTAATCTCATTATATAGAAAGATATAGGACAAAAACTGTTTAAATCCCAATTGTGGGTTCATTAGTGTTGTATTTCATTTTCTTCTTTTAGACTGTCTTCTGCATGTGTGACATATAATAGACTGAAAAGATATGTTTCTGCTAGTTTAGCCAATTGAATTGCAGACAGTAAAAAGGCATTGAGACTTTTTCCTAATTAACACGTTAGTCATGGGGTAGAATTGACTTAAAACAAATTAGCACATATAAAGATTCTAAGTTTTCTGTTGCTTGTTAACACGTGATTGCATACAATGTATAGTTTAACAAAGTAACTTAACAATATATTGTAGATTAACTAACTTTTCCAAAATGTTCTTTTAGATTAAAGCTGACACTGCATCATCCACTACTGTATCATCTCATGTTGACTCCACTGCCTCAAAATGTGATACTCTCGACCTTACTGCACTTTACAACAAAGTAGCTCAACAAGGTGAAGTTGTACGTGAATTAAAGGCAAAGAAAGCATCCAAGGAAGAGGTGGATGCAGCGGTAAAAGTACTTTTGAGCTTGAAGGCAGAATATAAACAGCAGAGTGGTACTGAATACAAGCCTGGAAAGCCACCTGCAGCTACTGCTAATCCTGTCTCTGCACCAAAGACCTCCGATTCAACTATTAGGATTCTGTATGACAAGGTTTATCAACAAGGAGAGGTAGTTCGAAAGCTCAAAGTAGATAAAGCCCCACAGGTATTTTACTCTGTCAGTTTTAAAGCCTTTAAGATAATACTATTTATGTATTTTCCTTCAGCTAGTTATAACCTGTGAATAAATGCTTTGTGTGAAATTTTCTTTGAAGGAAGGAGCCTAATTGTTGTGATTTGGGGAAAAAATACTGAATTACAATTCCATGTGCCATTTGAAGGGTTATTTGAAAGCAGTTGTCCACTTGACCTTGGGTTTATGTCTCTGGAATTCTATTTGTTCTATCATGGAGTGTGACTATTGCACACAATGCCAGCATTTGTTGTCCATTGCTAAGGGAGTTCCTGGTGAAATTTGCATGTAAGTGGGGATCAGAAATATGTTGTCTTTCAGCCTGGGGTTCCCCCCCCTCTCTGACCCTGCTTTGTGGATAGGGTTTTGAAAACGTGGAGAAGGTATCAGTGGTGTTTGTCTACTTCAAGAATCATTTGCATCTTGTATTTCATTGTAGTTACAAAGAGATATTCATAGAGTTTCAGAAACAGTATATCTTAATTTTGCTTACTATTTTAATTATCTTTCTTTCTTTTGTAGGTTAAAGTGGATGAGGCAGTAAAATCACTCCTAGCCTTAAAAATGGAATATAAACAGAAGACTGGTGAAGAGTACAAACCAGGGAAGCCACCTGGTGTACCAGTTGCAGCAGAAAGTCCAACCGTTATCTCCACTGCAGGAGCAAAAGGACTTGATGAGAAAACACTACACAGCAAAGTTGCAGAACAAGGAGATATTGTGCGCAAACTTAAAGCAGAGAAAGTTGCTAAGGTAATAGCTCAAAATTCTTTTGAAGTGGTGCACCAACAAGTTGCTTATGCTTTTCAATAAAGGATGAAAAAATTAGCCACATTATTTCATATCAGATTTTCATACAAATGTGCACCCACCCTTTCTGAAATAGGAGTGAACATGTTTTATGTAGAAAGTTATGAAGGTAGTGGGGTTTATAAGAAAAACAAAAACATTTTAACAATTACATTGAAATTTGGATGCAAAATTCCATTAGAATTCTGAACCTGTATTATGTTGCTGAGAAATATTTCTTCATCCAAGTGCTTGGTAACCTGGTTCCTCGTGAGCTGTTTTCAGCATTTAATGTTCTGAGAAGACACATGACCAATCTCTGTCAGAACGACTGTGTTGAAATACACTTCTTGGATTAAGTCAGAGGGACCTGTACCTTGTATCGAACAGGCGATCCGACATCGAAAAGTCTCTTATTCCCAGTCTAAACAAATGTAAGATTAAATGCTCCAATTTTGGATGCCTATGAAATATTGTGCATTTTATCTTCATGCATTGGGAAATTGGTTAACTTCCTTATTAAACATTCCGTTTTTTTTTACACTGCTAACCTCATTCTCTAATTAACTTTTTAAGGCAGTGATAGATGCTGCTGTGGCTGTGCTCCTGGATCTGAAGAGCCAATATAAAACTTTAACAGGAGTGGAGTATAAACCAGCTGCAGGTACTGATGATAGGAATAAAAACAGAAAAGAGAAACAAAACGAATCTGAGAAACAGAATAAGTCTGACAAATCAGAGGAACACAAAAAAGATACAGCAAAAGAACAGGAGGGATCAAGCAATGGAGGTGCAGGTGAAGGCCCAGGACCCAAGAAACAAACAAGGTGAGTGTGCACAAAGACAAATTCAGCAATGTTGTGCCTCTGAGCTCAAAATGTAGAAAATGAGGATGGCATGGTAGCACAGTGGTTAGCACTACTGCCTCACAGTGCAAGGGACCTGGGTTCAATTCCACCCTCTGGAGACTGTGCAAACTCCACAGAAACATTCTCCCCATGTCTGTGGGTTTCCTTCTGGTGCCCCAGTTTCTTCCCACAGTCCTAAAATTGGCAGGTTAGGTGGATAGGCAGTGCACAATTGCCCATAGTGGCCAGGGTCCATCATATCTTAGGTGGATTATCCATGGAATGCGCAGGATTGCAGGGTTAAAGTAGAGAGAAGAGTCTGGGTGGGTTGCTCTTTGGAGAGTTGGTGTGAACTGGTTGAAGAATAGTTTCCCAACTCCAGGGATTCTATGAAAATAGGAGCAGGTGTACTCCATTTGGCCCTTCAAGCCTTCTCCATTTTGCCAGTGAAGAGTTTGAGCGCTGTAGTCAGAATTCTCTCAATTCGTTGTGTTGTATCAGACCCCAGTTAAAGTTCATGAATTTATGATGTCCCTAGAAGGAACACCTCAAACAGTTAAGCTCTCAGGTGAGAAGGATGAGCTGGTTCCTCCTCTTTATTTACCACTCTGTCCATTGGTTGCAACGTGGTTAACTTCAAATGGATCCCTATACTTGTGGAAGCCTTTCTCCCAGACCAAAATAAGTTTTGCATTAAAAAGCAATTAGTTTAGCCAGGCTTTCTTGAAATAATAGAATTAATTTGTTAATCACTACATGTGTGATTACAGCAGATGCGTGATTACAGCAGATTGGGCCCTTGAAGACAGAAACAGGGGAATATATTACGGGGAACAAAGAAATGGCAGAAGAATTGAATTGGTACTTCAGATCTGTGTTCACTGGGGAAGACACAAGCAATCTCCCTGAGGTAACAGTGGCTGAAGGACCTGAACTGAAGGGAATTTATATTTGCCAGGAATTGGTGTTGGAGAGACTGTTAGGTCTGAAGGTTGATAAGTCCCTGGGGCCTGATGGTCTACATCCCAGGGTACTGAAGGAGTTGGCTCGAGAAATCGTGGATGCGTTGGTGATTATTTTCCAGAGTTCGATAGATTCGGGATCAGTTCCTGCGGATTGGAGGGTGGCTAATATTGTACCACTTTTTAAGAAAGGTGGGAGAGAGAAAACAGGAAATTATAGACCAGTTAGTCTGACCTCTGTGGTGGGAAAGATGCTGGAGTCTATCATAAAGGATGAAATTACGATACATCTGGATAGTAGTAACAGGATAGGTCAGAGTCAGCATGGATTTATGAAGGGGAAATCATGCTTGACTAATCTTCTGGAATTTTTTGAGGATGTAACTCTGAAGATGGATGAGGGAGATCCAGTAGATGTAGTGTACCTGGACTTTCAGAAAGCTTTTGATAAAGTCCCACATAGGAGGTTAGTGAGCAAAATTAGGGCGCATGGTATTGGGGGCAAAGTACTAACTTGGATTGAAAGTTGGTTGGCTGATTGGAAACAAAGAGTAGTGATAAACAGCTCCATTTCGGAATGGCAGGCAGTGACCAGTGGGGTACCGCAGGGATCAGTACTGGGACCGCAGCTTTTTACAATATATGTTAATGATATAGAAGATGGTATTAGCAATAACATTAGCAAATTTGCTGATGATACTAAGCTGGGTGGCAGGGTGAAATGTGATGAGGATGTTAGGAAATTACAGGGTAACCTGGACAAGTTAGGTGAGTGGTCAGATGCATGGCAGATGCAGTTTAATGTGGATAAATGTATGGTTATTCACTTTGGTGGCAAGAACAGGAAGGCAGATTACTACCTAAATAGAATCAATTTAGGTAAAGGGGCAGTACAGAGAAATCTGGGTGTTCTTGTACACCAGTCAATGAACGTAAGCATGCAGTTACAGCAGGCAGTGAAGAAGGCTAATAGCATGCTGGCCTTCATAACAAGAGGGATTGAGTATAGAAGCAAAGAGGTTCTTCTGCAGCTGTACAGGGCCCTGGTGAGACCACACCTGGAGTAGTGTGTGCTGTCCTGGTCTCCAAATTTGAGGAAAGACATTCTGGCTATTGAGGGAGTGCAGCGTAGGTTCACGAGGTCAATTCCTGGAATGGCAGGATTACCTTACACTGAAAGACTGGAGCAACTGGGCTTGTATACCCTTGAGTTTAGAAGACTGAGAGGGGATCTGATTGAGATGTATAAGATTATGAAAGGATTGGACATTCTGGAGGTAGGAAACATGTTTCCGCTGATGGGTGAGTGCTGAACCAGAGGACACAGCTTAAAAATACGAGGTAGACCATTTAGGACAGAGATGAGGAGAAACGTCTTCACCCAGAGAGTGGTGGCTGTGTGGAATGCTCTGCCTCAGAGGACAGTGGAGGCCCAATCTCTGGATTCATTTAAGAAAGAGTTGGAAAGAGCTCTCAAGGATAGTGGAATCAAGGGTTATGGAGATAAGGCAGGAACAGGATACTGATTTAAGGATGATCATAATCATGATTTGAAGCCATTTGAAGCCATGAGTAAGCCATGATCATAATGAATGGTGGTGCAGGCTCGAAAGGCAGAATGGCCTACTCCTGAACCTATTGTCTATTGTCTACAGCTGATGCACAGATTAAAAGTGAGTCCAAAAGGTAAAGGTTTTGAGAAACAAAAGATAAACGGATCAGCCTCTGAACTGTTCATGATGAATGGAAAATTGACCATTGTGGCCATTGCAGTGGAATTCCTCCAGTGTTGACTTTTATAGTTGAACAGTCAGTTTTATGATCTTTAGTTTTGCAGAATAGTCAAGATTCTGTGGTTCTAATTTTTAATAGTGATTAAATTCCAACATTCGGGGTGAGAGTGTGTCCTTCTGTCTGCTTTCCTTTTGTCTGGTTGCCAGCTAGGCTTCCAACACTTTCAAGTTGAATGACATCTTTACCTGCACCATAGGAATGACCAGAGGAATGTTTTTGGACTGTGATCGCAGCAGTACACTAATACTTGAACCTATACTTTGTCTGTGAATAAGTGGTGGCCAAAGGGCTTTTGTGTCCCTACCTCTGAACCCGAAGTTCCAGTTCCCCCACATCCAGAAGTGTAAAATAATATCTCAGATTAGAAAATATCTAGGTGGTGATCCAGAAATTAGTTTGAGCAATGTAATTGCCCCTTTTCTTCACATAGCTGTAGCCAAATCAATTATGTCCTCGAATGCTTTGAAGCACCTTCTTTGCTTTGTGTTGCAGTGTTTTTCTTTACCAAAAAAAACCATGCCTCCTGCTTTGTCCCTTTCTATCTTTTCTGAACACCTCGTAACCAGGAATACTTAACACTCTGATCTGCATTTCCTAATCAGGTCTCATTATTATCACAATATCACAATTACACAAGGTAACTGCCCAATCTTATTAACTATAATCCGTAAATTCCCTTATTAATTATTAGTGACTTAGACTTCATTGCTTTCTCCCTTCAACTCCACCTTTTTAACTTTTTTCTTCCTTCATGTTATCTGCTTCTGCCAGCATTTCATGAATTCTGGTATCACTTGCTAATATTCTGTTTTGGCTCTCACACCCCTGTTTAGAATCATAGAATCCCTACAGCTTGGAAGCAGGCCATTTGGCCCAACAAGTCCACGCTGACCCTCTAAAGAGGCCACCCCACCTCCACACCCAACCCAACCCAACCCAATCCCTGTCACCCTAAATTTCCCATGTCAAATTCATCTAGCCTGTGGGCAATTTAGCATGGCAAATCCACCTAACTTGCACATTTTGGACTGTGGGAGGAAACCCACACAGACACTGGAAGACAATGCAAGCTCCACAGAGATAGTTTACCCAGGGTGGAAGTGGGCCCAGGTGGTCTGGAGTTATGAGGCAGCAGTGTACCAGAAAAGAGCCTGGAAGGAACAGAGTCCCAACTCTGTTCACATACAGTCCATTAGACTTGTATAGGTGCCATCTTCCCCAGAGCCAGACCCATTGTCTCATCAATCTGAAGTCTTCTGTACCATCCTTCCAGCCATTTGTGTTATCTTCCTACTTTTGTACTTACTTGCACGTAGCATTTGAGAATAATCCAGAGATTATTACTTTAGCAGTTCTGCCAATTTTCTATCTAACTCCTATAAGTTGTGATTGTAGCACCATTTTCCTACTGGTGATATTAGCACCAATGTGGACTGAGACCTCTGGCTGTTGGCACCCCCTGCCCGCAAAAATGTCCTGTAACCTTTCGTGACATCTTTAATTCTAGCTCCACCAAGGCAACAATTCAACCTGGAGTCACAATGATGGGTGCAGATATGCCTGTCTATTCCTCTAATAAGTCAGATATGTTTATTACTTTCAGTTTCACTGCTCTTCTGAGACTATAAACACAAAATATAAAGTGTAGAGTTGGTTCAGTTATTAAGTATACGTTTTTATGTATTAATTCAAAATGATATGGTCTTTGTAGATTGGGCATTGAAGCAA
Organism: Chiloscyllium plagiosum; assembly: GCF_037043375.1. NCBI lineage: Eukaryota > Metazoa > Chordata > Chondrichthyes > Orectolobiformes > Hemiscylliidae > Chiloscyllium > Chiloscyllium plagiosum. The sequence goes on from NW_028270148.1 coordinate 45,490,009, forward strand.
GAAAAGAAGAGAATCTAGCAGACTGGTATTCACAAGTAAGTGTTTTCTAAAAATGCCTTCTTAAATAATTTGTATTTGAATTATTGCAGTAAAACATATTTATTTCCATTTAGCTATGATTTGGCATGTTTGTAGCACTCTTGTCCCTTTACATCTATGCTTACGTGCCTAGGAATGTAACCACCCTCATTTCTCTGTTCTGTTACTGACACTAACCTGCAGCTCTCTGAACTGATCGTGTTTCTGTCTGGTCCTAACACCAGTATCATCATCAAACCTGTTAATAAGGATAATGCTGTTGCCTGGTAGCCAAATGCTGGCAAATGGGTCTAGTTTAATTTCGGACATCAGGTTGGCATGGATGAATTGGACCAAAGGGTCTGTTTCTGTGATGTACTGGCATCTACTTAGTACAGGCCAAGTGTCAGCTCTGTGATATATCCTCCTACTTGAATGTGACCCCTTCGCCAAATGTCACAGCTATCATGTCCAAAACCATTGACCTCATCTCCTCTGTTGCGGCCTTCAACCTTACAGTGCCCCAATCCTGAAAAATCCCTTCAGCCTCCAAGATCCATAACCAAGACTGTCTTGGTAGGCACATTGTTTGTTTCAGTCTGTTCCTGCCTTTCCTCCACTGCCCCCTCCCAAACTCATTTCTTTCACAAGTCAACTTGTTTTTCTCCCCTTGTCTAGTCTTTTCCCACCTACATCTATGACATTTGACTTCAACCATTACCGGTTTCCTGAGTCTAACTATTTCCATTGTGCAGCCCCTCTGCCTTTGCAACCCGCAGCAGGTCAGGTTGGGCTGTCCACGTTTATTTCCTTGAAATTCATTCAATTAGCCTCCATCCATCACTACGATCCTCCTCTACCTGACAGAATATGTTCTTCTTTGAATTGGACTGACGACCTTTTGGTGTTTCTGATTTTGGTCAGTAATGGGAAAAGGGCCGTCTTGAAAATCAAGTATTGTTGAAGGGTTACTGGACTTTTTTTTTTAAAAGCAAGTTATTTGACTCTCATCATAATTGCTGTTCATACAATTGTTGTTTCAAGCAGTAGGGAAAGCCTAATTACAGATAAGCTGTCAAAATGGGAATTTGGCTGGCATCAAGTAGCTGATTGATCTGTGAAATAGTATCCAGTTATCCTCGACGAAGGATCGTCTGCTATCAAATATGTAGTTGGCTCCAAGATACTTGAACGTCTTGCGGAGTGTGATTGTTCTGGTGAGAAGCCATCACAGCTCTGAAAGGGGATGAACTGATTTTGCTCTGCAGTTAAGAGCATCTCCAGCCTGATGTTAGCCAGTTTGTTTCCCTTCTTCAGTTGCTGTAAGCTGTGATTATTAATTGATAAATCACAGATCTTTGTAAGTATGAACCAGTCACCTGTGTCTTCTACAAACAAAGGAAATTAAATGGAGAAGAAAGATTGACAAGCAGCATTCTGATCAGCAAAAAGATCATCTTGGCAAACCCTGTGAACAGGGACCATTGAACTGCTTACCTAGTCTTGCCCTCCAACCCATGTTGCTTTGTGTATGTTTTTTTTTATATTGGCATACATGCGGAAGGGGTGTGATACTAGTTACATGAATGTAATGGCTGTGACCAGGAACATTCATAAATATTATCGGCAAGTTTGAATTAAATGGATTGAGAGGCGACCAAGTGTTCAGTTCCCAGCATACGGAAACCTCCTTGATTGTTGGCTGCATGAGAACTCTGCATAGTGAGCGGCACGGTGGCACAGTGGTTAGCACTGCTGCCTCACAGCGCCAGAGACCCGGGTTCAATTCCCGCCTCAGGCGACTGACTGTGTGGAGTTTGCACGTTCTCCCTGTGTCTGCGTGGGTTTCCTCCGGGTGCTCCGGTTTCTTCCCACAGTCCAAAGATGTGCAGGTTAGGTGAATTGGCCATGCTAAATTGCCCGTAGTGTTAGGTAAGGGGTAAATGTAGGGGTATGGGTGGGTTACGCTTCGGCGGGTCGGTGTGGACTTGTTGGGCCGAAGGGCCTGTTTCCACACTGTAATGTAATGTAATCTAATCTAATCTAATGGGACACCTGGTATTAGGGACTTTACTGTGTTTATAATAAATACAGTAAATATGTTCCTGTTAAGTAATGAAACAAAATCTATAGTTTGTCAAATTGGATCTAAAAGGCAGACATTTTGAGGTATTATGTGTACTTTTTAAAGTCTTTAACTTTGTGACAACTCCAGCAATAGCAGTGTGTGATTTTCAGAATGTTCCCCCATTGAGATGTAACAGAATAACCTCTTGTTCAACTCCATTCATGTTCTCAAATAAAAGGTTGCTGTGAGTGCCTGATTTTGTGTGTGTGTGTGTGTGTCTGTCTGTCTGTCTGAGCTGCGTCAGCCATTTTATAGTTATGCAGAATATTCATTGTTCTATCTCTACTTGGGGCCCTTCCCTTCACTACTTTTCCAGTCCATTGATTATTCCTTATTGGTGCTGTTCCCTAAATGGGAAAATGTCATTAAGTTGGCTTCCAGTTTCAATTCTGGTCTTCACATGGCCCCTCTCCTTCTGTGGCTTGACTGTCTGTCTTCGTTTCTGACATTAAGTTATCAAAGCCCATTGTCTCCCATAGCTGCCTGGGCTGAATACACTTCCTTAGACTCCACTTTGTTTAAGGACATTGTTTGATTTTTGTTTAAAATTCCAATTTCTCCATCTCCTCTCCAGTTTGAACAAATACTACCTTCCATACAAATGATCCTTGTCTTCCTTTCTTTTCAGCCAGACAGGTGTGTGGGTTGTATGTGTATGTGCACACCCCGCACAACACACACACACACCTTGCTGTGCTTGATTGTGTCCTTTCTATTTCACACACTTCTGCTTGCACTGCTTTCCTTCCTTCTCAGCATTGTAATAAGATTATCCTTATCCTGACATGCCACACTGCTGGTCACCATATTCAGTGGGTCACCTTCCAGTGAGGTGCCATTACCAAACACATCATACCTTTCAGCAGTCTGAAGGTACTATTCCCTCAATCCTGGTTTACTGTAGAAGGCCTGGCTCCCTTCCTATGGCAGCTTTCTGTGGGAATGCAGGAAGTTCGCCATCTCCCGTAAGTTCTCCTCCACACAACTATGGGACAAATTCCACCTTGCTGTTATGCAATTCTATTGCTACTGATTGCAGTCTCCCATTATGTCAACAAGCTTTCCAAGCAGCCGTCACATTAAAGATTTTTACAGATTCGCGAACAGGAGACAAAAGACAGTAAAACAAAATAATTTTTAAAATCTTTTGCATTGGGCACATTGGACCTTGAAACTAAAACACGGGAAGTAGAAACTATAATATTCGAAGAAATGTATTTTGAATAATTTTGCTTCAAAACTCCAGAATGTATCATTTAGCAGTCTTGATGTGGAGGTGCTGGTTTTGGACTGGGGTGGATAAGGTCAGAAGTCAAATGACACTAGGTTGTAGTCCAACAGATTTATTTGAAATCTCAAGCTTTCAAAGCATTGCCCCTTCATCACCTACATTCACTGAACAGGATGCAACTTTGTAATTTAAAATCATGACATGGGAGTGTGAAAGTTGTAATTCTTGGCCAGTTCATGATTGCTGGTTCTTGTGGAGACTGGGGGGATGGTCCACAGTGCAACCTATGGATTGGGCCCTGTATTACAAATTGCAACTTAAATTCCAAGTTAATCTGCACATGACAACCGTTTTCTGTATTATCATTAGAATTTGCACTTTTTCTTGCCTATCTTTCCACCTACACAAGGATCCTCTTTATTTTTTGGTATTCTGGTTTCATGATGGAAACCATGAAGTATAAACCTCACAAGAGTGGGAGAAGTTACATATGCTTAATTTTTAATTTTGTTGCCTGGCAGTAGCCCAGCAGAGCAGGTAGTCTGTTGTAAAATGGTGGCAGAACTAGGCACTGCAGATGCTGGAGATTAGAGCCAAGATTAGAGTGGTGCTGGAATTGCACAGCAGGTCAGGCAGCATCTGAGGAGTAGGAAAATTGACATTTCATGGTACCTATCTTTAATTTTCATTTCATTGATGTTAATGGAAGACCAGTTTGATAGTTTATAGTGGGTGGAAAGTCTGATCTTCTGGGTTAAAATCCAGGTCATGAAGTTAATCTTTAGCACCTGTGAGTTTGTAAATCATTAATTGTCATAGCTGTTGCCTACCACACACACACATTTTGTTACTAATGTATGTATAAATCTGTCATTGAGGAAAGCTTTGAGCTGAGATTTGAAAATAGAGCTCTGCAATGAAAGACAAGTGATCAAAGACAGCATCTACACCCAGATCGCTAGCCTCAATTGCCATTTTGAAAAGTCGAGAAAAATCAGGGCAACAACACTGATTCATTTATAAGTTGGCCTTCTCAAATGCTGCTTGGCATTCTGCTGACCATACCAGTTTTACTTGTTGCTTTAACAAATTTGTTAAAAGTACAGCTATCACACTGAAATTACAAACAAACTATGGAGGTACATAGATACATATTCTAGTTCATATATCATGAAAAGCCAGGCCATTAGTTAATGCACGTAGCACAAGTGATTAGAAGGTCAAATGGAACACTTGTTTATAGTTAGCTGAATGGACGATAATCAGGCTGGGTTGGTTTGCCATGGAAAAAGCAGGATTATAGGGATATGGTAAGGAGGATGCATTTGGGTGGGATGTTATTTAGAAGGTCGGGGTTGACTCTGTGCCAAATGGCCTACTTCCATACTGTAGAAATACAAATAGAGTCATAGAGATGTACAGCACAGAAACAGACACTTCGGTCCAACCCATCCATGCCGACCAGATATCCCAACCCAATCTAGTCCCACCTGCCAGCACCCACCCCATATCCCTCCAAGCCCTTCCTATTCATAATTCTATGAAATGCAGTTTTTAAAAAAATTCAGGTTTAGCCATGTAATTGTCGTTTCATGTTGTGTACCTAGGTCATTACAAAATCCGAATTGATTGAATATTATGATGTCAGTGGCTGCTATGTTCTCCGACCCTGGTCTTATAGTATCTGGGAAACCATCAAAGACTTCTTTGATCGTGAAATTAAGAAACTTGGTGTGGAGAACTGTTACTTCCCCATGTTTGTGTCTCAGGCAGCCCTTGAGAAGGAGAAATCACATATAGCAGATTTTGCTCCAGAGGTAAGAATATAAGCATATTCCCTTTAGAAGCTGTTGAAGTCCAATCACTTTATGGTCCTTTTGTGCAGTCATACACAGATTCAATGTGTGCTTTAAAAGATTTGGCATATTTCTCATCTTAGAATTCTGGCTTGAGTTGATTAAGAGAGCGAAATATGTTGATTTAGATTAATTAAAGGGAAATGGTATTTGATAAACCTACTAGTATGTTTTTGACCACTAGTAGATGTGATGTATTTGGCTGCTCAGAAAGCCTTTGATAAGGCCCCATATTAGAGATCGATGTGCAACATTAAATCACGTGGAATTATTGGTAATATAGTAGCATGGATTAAGGTTTGGTTAGTAAAGAGTAGGAAGAATTAAGTTGTTTACATTGAGGAAGGCGGTGACAAATGGTCTACCACACAGTCAGTAGTTGGACCTCAGTTATTCACAGTATGTACCAATAATTTATCTGAGGGAATCAAATAATATTTCCAAGTTTGCAATCAACACAAAACTAGCTGGGGTTGAGGGTGGCAAGGGAGGTAAAAAGAGGCTTCAAAGGTAATTTAGACAAGTTGAGTGAGTGGGTGAATAAACTGCGAATTCAGAATAATGTAGGTAAGTGTGGAAGTTAACAGATTGGGAAATTTTAATCTACAAAGGGACCAGGGTGACCTACATAAGTCACTGAAAGCAAGAATACATGCGCAGTAAATGTGCGGAAGTTAAGATTCATCAGATGGATAACAGATTTGTTGTATGAGGACAGATTGTGTTGACTGGGCCTGTATTTGCTGCAGTTTTGAACATACAATAGGGCTGCCAGGATGGTGCATCTCCTAGTTGGGGTTAGCGGAATCAGAATAAGGAGTCACAGTTTTGAATTTTTTTTAGATTTTGATTGAAAATATGGTCTTTCATTTTTAAAAGTTGTCTAAAATACTATATTCGAATAGAAGAATTAAAGTTTAGTCCAGTCAAGTGCATGACTGAGAAACATTAATAGTCAAAACATTTTGCATATAAATGGTTTTGTTCCATGGAGGCATTAATAATTTTTTTCCAAAACAGGTTGCTTGGGTAACAAGATCAGGGAAGACTGAGTTAGCAGAACCAATTGCTGTTCGACCAACAAGTGAAACAGGTAAGAAGCAGTATAATTAAGATTTTTTCATCAGTTTATTGATTTGCTAATGAGTGCAACTTTATAACTGATAAAAAGTAAGAACAGTTCAACAATATCTGAGCATACTTTTGATATCTCTGATCCAATTAATATGTAGCCAATATTGTACATAAATGCCTAAAGTTAGTTTCCAAAAGTTCCACAAACTACTAATCAGATTAATGGCCTCTTGATCTGTTGGTGAAATTTTAAATCCACACTTGCTGCCAATCTCCCTGTTTCCTATTTAATAGTGACATGGATGTCCTCTCTTCACCTGCACAGGTAGAAGTTATTTTTAAAATTTGTGAAGCACAGTATCTGACAAAGCAACTCCTCTCCTGGAGAAATGAACCATTGCTTGAACACGATCTTTTGATCTGCAGTCTCAGAACTTGAGAGTGATATAAATTTAGTTAATTGTATGTTTGCTCGCTCAAGCCAACAATTTGAATGAGCAATTAATTTATTGTTCAATATGTACCCTACTAAACCTCACCCTAGAATTTTTTTTCACGACTGTTTCTATTAAGACAGTCCATTATCTATGCAGACACCTGCTTCAAAGAAAATCACCTTTTGTTTTGATGATGACTTAAATGGTGAGTCAAATCAAATTTGGTGAAAATATTTTTTTCCAAATTGACCTCACTGTATCCCCTCAATCAGGCCTGGTACTTGTTTTTGTGTTAATGAAAAGATGCCTATTTCCTCAAGTCAAATAATTTGTCATCCCTGGCACTGCCTTTGCAAAGTAAAAACAGAAAATACTAGAAACGCTCAACTAGTCAGGTGATGTCTTTGGAGAGAGGAAGATTTGTTAATGTTACAGGTTGTTAACATTTTGTCTGAGCTAGTGAACATTACACATGAAACACCTGTATATGGAACAGCTGTCTGTCTTAAAGGAAAAACCTAACTTTGTCTTTTTGTATTCTTTTTGTCAGTCATGTACCCAGCTTATGCCAAATGGGTGCAGTCACATCGTGATTTACCAATAAAACTCAATCAATGGTGCAATGTAGTGGTAGGTATTGAAAGCAATATTTGTATACGTTAATATGTGTTTCATCCAAGTATGTATCAGTTGACCCTTTAATAATACTGGAAACTTCTTAGACCAGTAAGGAAGCATTATAAAGAAATGCAAAATTGTCTTGGACTTTTTTTTTATCTTTCAGTGGGGAGGTTGGGGGACTATATAATCTCGCACTGAATATATTTAGCTGAGACAGAGTTTTGATTCCCCGAAGAATTGAGGGAAAAGGGGAGCTGGCAAGAAAATGGAGATAAACCCAAGATCAATTGTAAAACCAAACCTGGCTTGACAGGTCTATTCTCGCTCCTTTTATGATATAATGAAAAGAAACAGTGGTATTTGTATATATTACCATTTGTAAACTTGGATATGTTGACCCCTTGTTTGTTTTTCTGAATCGCTAATTGTAAGTTGTTGAGACCCCGGCATTGATCCTGTGGCATTCAGCTCACCTGCTAACTTGAAAGTGCCCAGTTTGTTCCTATTCCTTGCTTCCTCTCCATTTAACCAATCCACTATCCCTGCCAATATATTTCCTCTGTAAGCTTTTGTCTTGCATGTTCAATTTTTTGTGTGGCATCTTAAAATATTTTGGAAATAGGAGTGCAAAACTTTGATTACCTTTTATTTTTGGCTCTTGATGTCATAGATTTGTATAAACTTTTGTGCTGAGTACTCTGACATCCAGGAGGAATGTGAAACCTTTTAATCTAATTTAAATATTATTTTCAGATGGAACATTTTGATTCTTTAGCTAATTGAGCTCCAGATGCAGTATTTTTTCTAGAAAGAATAGGAGCTTCTTTGCACATACCAATCTTGGATTCACACGGAATGTGCTAGAGCTCTTCACCTTGTCACTTTCTAGTTACCACATGGGCGATCAAACAAAGTTCAGATTTTCAAACAAGAGTGCATCGAACGATTGTATATTATGGAAAACTGTTAATCCTAACTGATGATTGAGTATAAACTGGATTGATTTTTACCAGACTTTATCCTGATGATTGGTGCCAACTTCCATCCCCTAGATTAACACAACCTTTGAATAGCTTGGAAAGTTTTAGCAGAGTATTTGCATGATAAGGAAAGGTAACCAACTTTGTAGAATGTACTACTGTCCATAATTCTACTGAATTGTTATTGTACTGTTTGAGAATTTAAAGATATTTTTAAAAGAATGAGCAATTTTTTTGACACTACGTAAAGATTGAAAGCAGAATGTAACGGTGGGAAGAGCTTATGGATTGTCTGTTTAAATGTGTTCCTCCTTCCTTGACCTACCTCGTCAAATTTTTCCCAAGGTTCATCCTCAACCCCTGCCCCTAATTATAAACTTTGTTGTCTTTCTTCCCTCATGCTCTCACCAAACCCACCTTCCATGTGACTCTCTTCTTAGTCATCATGAGATTTTTAAAATTAGACTTTTTCCCTCGGATCTTGTTTCCCTTCTTCCTCAAATCTGCTGCTGTCATCATCTCAAAAAAGTCCTTAACTCCTCTATCCTTGCAAACTGCTGCTAAATCTCTAAACTTCTTGTCCAACTGCAAGACCTTGAATGTGGTGTTGTCTCAATGTGTGTCCATCTTTTCTGCAATTCCATGTATGAACCTCTGTCTCCACTGGCTACAACATTGTGTTATGAAGACTCATTATCTTATTATTTAGAAGCTTGGGTTCTAAACTGAAAGAATCATATACAGCTTTCAGTTTGGTAGTTATAACTTGAGTATGTTTAAAAAAAGAGGAAGGCATAGATTTTCTGTTTCATTTTAGATTTTTTCCTGATAGTCATGACAGTTCACTGAAGCTTGTCAAAAGCACTTCATTTTTCAGCTTGGCACTTTATAAGTCTACTGATCTTAACATTGAGTTCAAAAATGTTATATCATAACTACTACTGCATTTCATTTTCTGTTTCATTGTTCGTTTGACATCTTTCTTTTCATTTTTATTTCCTTTGCCTTCAGACAGAAGTTATCCTGTTGTTCACACATCTTCAGATTTTTTTTTTTAACTTAACCCATTCTTTTTGGTTGTGCATCATCCAAAAACCTCTTGTAATTTAATCTCTCCGACCCTTTTACAAATAGCAGCTCAGCCCCATCACCTTAAGGGCAACAAAAGCAATAATTGTTGACCCAGCCAGTGATCCCATATCAAATTTATTTTTTAAAAATCTCTTTGACTCAGATATCTATGTTTTCTTAGTAGTTATCACGAGATGGTAATCGTGAGTTTAAATCCTGGATAGTTTCTCATGAGGTAGAGATCAATTATTGCAGAGTTTAGGTCAGTGGTGCTGGAAAAGCACAGCAGGTCAGGCAGCATCCAAGGAGCAAGAAAATCGACGTTTCGGGCAAAAGCTCTTCATCAATTATCGCACCCCTACCAATATATCAGATGAGATCAGCTAATTTAGCACATACCAAGATTGTACCCTGGATATTTATAGTTTGAAAATATGATCACATGAAGTAGGAGTAGGCCAATTTGGCTTTTTGAGCCTGCTCTGCCCTTTAAGGTCACGGCTCAAATCCACATTCTTCTTTCCCCTGCTGACCAAGAATCCACCCACCTCTGCCTTAAAAATATTCAAAGACTCTTCCTTCCAGTGCCTTTTCAGGAAGATTTCTTTAGACTCATGCCCCTCGGGGGGGGGGGGGGGGGGGGGTGGAGGAGAGGGGGAGATTGTTTTGTCTCTGTTTTAAATGGGAGACTACTTATTTTAAACCAGTTACCCTGTTCTAGAATCTCTCTTAAGAGGAATCGATCCACCTACCCTGTCCAGACTCCACAGGATCTTAACTTTCAATCGAATTGCTGCTTAGTTTCCAAAACTTAATTGGATAGAAGCATAGCCTGTCCACCCTTTCCTAGTAAGACAACTCGATCATTCCAGATGTTAGTCTGATAAACCTTCTCTGAGCTATTTCCAATGCATTGGCATCCTCAGTTGGCTAATGCTGTGCCTGCTCTAAATGTGCTCTCACCACTATCTTGTATAACTGAAGAATAATCTCCCTACTTTTGTATTTAACTCCCTCACAATAAATGATAGAATGCTTTTAACTTTTCTTTCTACTTGCTGTACTTGCACAGTAAACTTTGATGATTCATACACTAAGCCCTTTTTCATCTGAGCTCCACAATATACTGATGTGTTACTTTTCTAATTGAAAGTGGGTGGTGAGTCCGCCCCTCGGAATTTTTCTTCTTGGAAAATACCCATTCTGTGCATTCCGAGATGTTTCCTTAAATGTCTGCCTCTACATCTCCATTGACCTCTCCTTTAGTCTAACATGTGAGTTCACGTTGCAATCTGTTTTTAATATCTATTTATTTTGCTTAAGATTTAATCTTGTTTCGTAATGCTTCTCATTGGGACACATCACCACATTTAAAATGCTGTATGAGTGAATATTGTTGGAAGAGGTGTATTTTGTAGTTCCTCAAAGCCATTCAAATTTTGATAATTTACTTTGGGTTGGGCGAGATGGTCATTTGTCTTGTTTATTTCATAGTCAAACTTCAAACCCATCATTCTCTCTGCATTAAACTTGCTTCCATCTTTACAACACTTTTCATGGTTGCCCCTATCTTGATCACAAAAGTACGAAACTATTGCCTAGCTCTGTCATTTATCCACATCAATTATTTGAATGTCTTTCTTGCCAGCTTTCTGTCCTTGATTTTTCATAAACTTCACAAAGAAACCCAAAGTTCAGTGTAGAATAATACAAATAACTAAATAATTCTCAATCTGTATTTTCCATACATGCATGGATTTCAGATTCCCAACGTGATGATCAAACCCCAAGCCTCTCATCCCTCCACAGCCTTTGTGGTATTGCCTTTGCTGCACCCTCCCTCTATGTACTTTATCCTCCTATACTCTTCAGTTCTTCAACTCTGGCCTTTTGTACATCCATAATTGTAGACAGAGCTTTAGTTTTCTTGTCCCTACTTTATTTAACTCTATGCATGAACTCATAATCTCTCTGTATATCATCTTCTCAGCTCTTATTTACTACCAAACATTTGCTAACTCTCCTTATTTAGTCTTATTCCCTTATTCCTTGTTTTCTCTCCTGTATACTAACTATTATTTTCTACATTTAAAGATAATGTGCAAGTTCATAAACGCAAGGTGGATGCTGGAAATGTGAAACGGGTGCTTGGGAAACTCCGATCTGGCAGCAATCCTTCAGGAGAAAACAGTTAATGTCTTGAGTTCAGTAACCCTCCTTAAGAACACAAATGGTCACTGGAATCAACGTTAATTTATTTTTTCTCTACAGATGTTGTCAGACCTACTGTTTCTCCTCCACTTTTTTTTGTCAGTTCCTGTTATTTTCTGTAATTTTGGTTTCAAGTGATTTATGTTGGTCTTGTAATCTAATAACCAATCATAACTTTATGTATTTTTTTAAATTCAGCGTTGGGAATTCAAACACCCACAACCATTTCTACGCACTCGTGAGTTTTTATGGCAGGAAGGGCACACAGCATTTGCTACACGTGAAGAGGCCACAGAAGAGGTATAATATCCAAGAGGATGGATGTAAAATGACTGAATAATGTCTGCCATGTTCCTGGGAGATAATGAATGCATCTTTTAAAATGGTTGGAAATTAACATGAATCTAAACTGAACTCAACTGGTCCATGACTTAGTAAAGTGGAACCTCAATTATCCGAATACCAATTATCTGAAAATCGGATTATCCGAAGGAGATCTCGAGGTCCCAACAGAAACATGACATCAAAAACGTGTTTCTAACATTGATAGCGTCTTTTGTTTACAGTGATTAAACAGGCACCGTCTTCAAATGACTGATCTCCTGTCCTCTCTCTCCCCACACTTTCCCTGGTAATCTACAGAGGAGTGTACCCACATCCCCCCCCACCCCCTTTCCAAGATAATCTGACCAATGCTGTCCTATACAGGGTAGAGGTGTAACCTGTCAAAAAGTTGTAGTAAAACGTTTGTGTGTACGCGCGCCGCTGTTTGGAGACTTACCCCACAAATGCAGCAGTAGCAATCTTATTGTTGGTGTCCAGTCCGGCTGCACCGGAGAGGGGGCGGGGACAGTGTTGGACGGGGATGGAGGGGCAGGGACAGAGTTGGACGGAGATGAGGGGAGGAGGCAGTGCTGGACAGAGATGATGGTGCGGGGGTGTGCAGGGGGAGGACGTGGGGGTGGGGCCAGGGATGTGTAGGGGGGAGGTTTTGGAGGTGTAGCCGAGGGTACGGGGGGCAGTATTGGGGGCGGTGTTTGGGGTGGGGCCTTGCATACTGTGCTGCTGCAGTCTCCTGAACGAGGAGCAGACTTTTAAAACTCCGAGCCCCAGAGAAAAGGCCTTTAATCGATTAACCGAATAATCGATTATCCGAACAAATTAGTGCCTGCTCATCATATTTGGATAATTGAGGTTACCCTGTATAGAGAAAAAAGAACTAATGGTGTTTCCTTTTAGAGTTGGGGTATGTGTTATGTCGCTTTCATTTTTATTTTCTGTTATGATTTTGTATTTAAGAAAATGTTCCAGCAAGCCACAAGATGGAGCCAAATCTCTGTTTTGCTTTTAATATTTTCTGATCAACTTGTTCAGAGATGTTATTACACATCTCTGGGACAGGTGGCTCTTGCCTCTAGGCCTCCTGGCTCAGAGGTAGGAATGCTATCACTGCACCCCCAAGAGCCCTCAGTTTTGCTTTATTGCAGTTGGAATCCAAATGTCAATAACTACTGATTGCCTTTTAGATTGATAATTAGAAACCTAATTAATTCAGCTGTCATGGTAACAATGATTGTGAACCTGTCTGGTTGAAAGAATAAACTTGTGGGCAGCAATGCTCAGCTTTGCTGACGTTTTTTAGGTTGTCAGTTGTCCTAGATAGTATAACACCAAAAGGTTACTTTGTTTAGCTTCTGAAAAGAAAAATAAGTTGTATTTCACTATTTTTAGTTTATTTGGAGCATCTAAGTTTGGGATTTCAATGAGGGGATTTTAAAAAATTAGATTTTTTTTGTTGACATTAATGTCTGTATTGTCAAGTATGACTGCATCACAAACTACATATAGGTATTCTTTCAGCATTTGCCATATGATATCTTCCATCATAGGTTTTGCAAATTCTGGAACTGTATGCACAAGTGTATGAGGAGCTACTTGCAATCCCTGTCGTAAAAGGAAGAAAGACTGAGAAAGAAAAGTTTGCAGGCGGTGACTACACGACTACAGTTGAGGCCTTTGTATCAGCCAGTGGAAGAGCCATCCAGGTATATGCATTCTTAAAGTTGTTGATACGCATTTCCCAAGACTCTGCTGCCTAAAGTTTATGCTTGACTGAAAATCACTTGATTTTTCTTTATGTAAGTGCAAAGGCCATGCAAAAACAAAAATCTGTCTTGGGATTTTGGAAAATCAAATCTTTTCTATACTTTCTGAATCGTAGAATCCCTACAGTGCCAAAAGAGCCTGCACTGACCCGCCAGAGAGCACACTACCCAAACCCTCATTCTGTCCCTGTAATGCCGCATTTACCATGGCCAATCCACTTAACCTGCACGTCTTTGGACTGTAGAAGGAAACCAAAGCACCTGGTGAAATCCCACACAGACACAGACAATCCATCAAGGCTGAAATCGAACATGGGTCCTTGATACAGTGAGGCAGCAGTGCTAGCCTCTATGCCACCATTAAAGCCATTGGGTGTTTCAATTTTGCTGTGTGATGAACTGACATAGTCCAAAATAGAAAAAGGGTGACTAATTCTCTCAACAGGTGGAAAAATATTTGGGGTCTGGCCAAAGGAAAAAAATGAGGATGGATTTCACACACTTCAGTCTGAATATTAATCACAGAAAGAGACCTTGCCATCCGACTCGACCATCCAACTTAATCTCACTTTCCTGCTCTTGGTCATTTGCCTTGCAGGTTATGGCACTTTAGGTACATATCCTAGTACTGTTTAGAGGTAACAGATTTCTGATTTGAGCAAGCATAGCATAGTTAGGCTGAGGGCCGGAGACCCAGGCAGTATTTCCCACATTGTCAAATTTCAATTCCACGGCATTCAATGTTTGTACCTGAAGAGTTCCTCGCCTAACAGTCAACCAGACCTGGGCAGGGAGATCTCTGGAGTGTGTCACTCCTATCCACAACTCAGTGGGTCATAGCCTGAGACTGCGGTGGGCCTGGAGGGGCTTATGTAAGATGGTTGGGAGAAGCTTTCATGCTTCTGCCCTATAAAAGTGTTTATCTTCTCTCTGAAGTTTTTCTCCTTTCCCTTCAATTATCTGTTTTCTACTCAAACAATTCAGAAATGTTATTACACACCTCTGGTGCAGGTGGACTTGAACCCAGACCAGGAGTAGGGTCTCTAAGTGTGCTTTCTCAACTACCTGGTTTACTGGGACGAGTGAAATAGAGGTGATCTCTGTTAACTCTGCAAAATCGGTTAATTCAAAGGTTTCAAATCTCATTAAAATATTGAATGGCCAACCTACAGCTAGCGAGCAGATTGGCTGTCCATTCATGTCCTATCATTAACCTGGGCATGGTTGAAGTTTGAGATTTTTAAACTTTTCACATCTGACCCAAAATTAAACTGCCTGTTTTTGAACGCTAAAATTCATTCACTGTGTCTTGAGTTCTTGGAGGCTGTAAATTTGTCTGGGATAAACTTTCCCCAATTTTGAAATTGTAGGGAGCCACTTCGCACCATTTGGGACAGAATTTCTCAAAGATGTTTGAGATTGTGTTTGAAGATCCAAAGAAACCTGGAGAGAAGCAGTTTGCCTACCAGAACTCCTGGGGACTTACAACTCGAACTATTGGGGTAATGACAATGGTCCATGGTGATAACCAAGGTTTGGTATTGCCTCCAAGAGTTGCTTGTGTGCAGGTATGTGTTTTCTTTTGAAAGCAAAGGTTTCTGCATGATGAGAGTTTGTAAAGTGGTGAAATTTGTTAGACTCTACTCAGAATTTGGGGTTGCCATTGTTGTAAAATGGAGGTCTAAATTATACTGTCCTTTTAATAAATAGTGGTGAAAATATTTTGGTATTTAACTTTATCTAGTGTTATTAAAACGGAGAATAAACTATAGTTATGAGCCACAGGGAACAATGCATTTATTCCATGACCACTTTACAAAGGAAACTTGGAAAAGAGTATTTTAAACTCAGTTATGTGTGTGAATTAGCCAGTAAGAATTATTTTCAAAACAAGAAAGTACTTTTTAAATTCACCATTACTACAGTCCAGTGTGGATTGTGGGAGTAAGTTTAAATTGCCCATTTATAGATGAATTGCTTATGACTAAAGTTATAAACTACTTGGAAGAAAATTATGTACAAAGGATTGTGCGATAACACCAGAATTGAGATTTCCAATATGTATGTGCTGTGATAGCAGATCTCCTGTTGCATTGCTCACAGTGAATTGGAATATGCAGTAATTTGAAAGGAACAATTTTTTTTGACATGATGCCTGATGTATTCTGCTGCATTGGCAAAGAAATCTATGTTCCTTTCAAGGGCAAGATGTTGAACTTACGAATTCATTGAAAGGTTAATTACTTTGTAGGGAGATTCTCTAGCTAAGATTGAAACCCTGGCTTTGATTGTGACAAGATTAATTATTGTTTGCTGGTCCCAGTCAAAATTGCATCAGTGGTTTTAAACTGAACACAAAAGGATATAATGTTCAGTGCTAGATATGGATTCAATACTATTCAATTGAGTGCAGCTGAATTTTTAAACTTGTACCTTTTTGTTCTAATAAATATTCATAATCATACCTACATTTAAAAGCCCACAGCTTTAACTTAATAGGATAATGCATTGTTCAATCTATATTTTGATTGTTCTGTCAATTTTCAATGATGTTATCAGTCTGACTGAGAATTATACAGTGTGGTCATCCTCAGAGCTAGCTAAATACATGTACACAATTTTGCACCTAATGTACATGATCTGGAGATGTGTGATGCTATTACTTGGTACCACAAATAAGGAAATGTTGCATTTTCCAGTATTAATGTATCTTACCTTTTATGAGCACAGAATTTACCAAAACAATTAAGGAGTACTTATCTAATGTGTTTTATGATAAATTGCTTATTTTACAGGTTATAATAATCCCATGTGGGATCACAAACACACTTTCAGAAGAAGATAAAAACTCTTTAATAAACAAGTGTAGCCAGTATCTTGCCCGGTTGACCAATGTTGGAATTCGTGCTCGGGCTGACCTGAGGGATAACTACTCACCTGGCTGGAAGTTCAACCACTGGGAGCTGAAAGTAAGTACCTATCTTTAATACCTGTATTGAAATGCAAAACCCTCTTCAGTTAGTTTTATTGGCAGAGAGAAATTACTGTGCCCATAATGCAATACGGTAAAGGTTATTAATGCTATGTAGAGTCATAGAGATGTACAGCACAGACACAGAACCTTTGGTCTAACCCCTCCATGCCGACAAGATATCCCAACTCAATCTAGTCCTACCTACCAGCACCCGGCCCATATCCCTCCAAACTCCTCCTATTCATATACCCATCCAAATTCCTTTTAAACGTAGCAATCGTACCAGCCTCTCCCACTTCCTCTGATAGTTCATTCCATACACATACCACCTTCTGAGTGAAAAGGTTGCCCCTTAGGTCTCTTTTGTATCTTTCCCATCTCACCCTAAACCTATGCCCTCTAGTTCTGAACTCCCTGACCCCAGGGAAAAGACTTTGTCTGTTTATCCTATCCATGCCCCTCATGATTTTATAAACCTCTATAAGGTCACCACTCTGCCTCCAGTGCTCCAGGGAAAAACAGCCCAGCCTCTTCAGCCTATCCCTATAGTTCAAATCCTCCAACCCTGCAATATCCTTGTAAATCTTTTCTGAACCCTTTCAAGTTTCACAACATTAGTATTACAGTGGTGGAAAGGACGATGGATGAGGACTTGCCATCTGAGGTAGTTTGGGCTGAGGTTAGGAATAGGAAAGGTGAGGTCACCCTATTAGGAGTCTTTTACAGGCCTCCTAATAGTCCTAGAATCATTGAAGAAAGGATAGGGAAGGTGATTCAGGAGATGAGTGACAGTAATAGGGTGGTTGTTTGGGGGACTTTAACTTTCCTGATATTGATTGGGAAAGCTATAGCTCAAGTTCGTTAGATGGGTCAGTGTTTGTTCAATGTGTGCAGGAGAGTTTCCTGACACAATATGTAGACAGGCCAACAAGAGGTGAGGCCACACTGGATTTGGTTCTGGGTAACGAACCAGGCCAGGTGTTAGAATTAGAGGTAGGTGAGCACTTTGGGGATAGTGACCATAATTCGGTGATTTTTACACTTGTGATGGAGAGGGATAAGTGTGTACTACAGGGCAAGAGTTATAGCTGGGGTCAGGGAAATTATGATGTGGTGAGGCATGACTTAGGATGTGTGGCTTGGAAAAGTAGACTCCAAGGCAAGAGTGTAAATGATATGTGGAGCTTGTTCAAGGAGCAACTATTGAGTGTCCTTGATAATTATGTACCTGTCAGGCAGGGAGGAAAGGGTCGTGCGAGGGAGCCGTGGTTTAATAAGGAATTGGAATCCCTTGTTAAATGGAAGAGGGCGGCCTATCTCAAGATGAGACGTGAAGGTTCAATTGGGGCGATTGAGAGTTATAGGGTAGCCAGGAAGGACCTGAAGAGAGAGCTAAGAGCAGCAAGGAGGGGACATGAAAGGTCCTTAGTCGGTAGGATTCGGGAAAACCCTAAGGCTTTCTATAGGTATGTTAGGAATAAAAGAATGACTAGGGTAGGAATAGGTCCAGTCAAGGATAGTAGTGGGAAGTTGCGTGTGGAGGCGGAAGAGATTGGGGAGACACTGAATGAATACTTTTCTTCAGTATTTACTCAGGAACAGGGCATTGTCGTCGATGTGAATACTGAGTCACAAATAAGTAGAATGGATGGCTTTGAGGTATGTAGAGAAGAGGTGTTGGAAATCCTGGAAAAGGTGAAAATAGATAAGTCCCCTGGGCCTGATGGCATTTATCCTAGGATTCTCTGGGAAGCAAGGGAGGAGATTGCAGAGCCATTGGCCTTGATTTTTATGTCCTCTTTGTCTACAGGAGTAGTGCCAGAAGACTGGAGGATAGCAAATGTGGTTCCCTTGTTCAAAAAGGGGAGTAGGGATAACCCTAGTAACTATAGGCCGGTGAGTCTCACTTCTGTTATGGGCAAAGTCTTAGAGAGAATTGTAAGGGATAGGATTTATGCACATCTGGATAGGAATAATGTGATCAAGGATAGTCAGCATGGTTTTGTGAAGGGCAGGTCGTGCCTCACAAACCTTATTGAATTCTTTGAAAAGGTGACGAAGGAGGTTGATGAGGGGAAAGCGGTAGATGTGGTATATATGGATTTTAGTAAGGCGTTTGATAAGGTTCCCCATGGTAGGCTACTGCAGAAAATACGGAGATATGGTATTGAGGGTGAGTTGGAGGTTTGGATTAGGAATTGGCTGGATGGAAGAAGACAGAGGGTAGTAGTTGATGGCAAAGTTTCTTCATGGAGTGCCGTCACTAGCGGTGTTCCGCAAGGATCTGTTTTGGGACCATTGCTGTTTGTCATTTTTATAAATGACCTGGAAGAGGGGTTAGAAGGTTGGGTGAGCAAGTTTGCGGATGATACGAAAGTCGGAGGAGTTGTTGACAGTGAGGAAGGATGTGGCAGGTTACAGCAGGATATAGAGATGCTGCAGAGCTGGGCAGAAAGGTGGCAAATGGAATTCAATGTAGCTAAGTGTGAGGTGATTCACTTTGGGAAGAATAACAAAAAAATGGGGTACTGGGCTAATGGTCGGATACTTGGTAGTGTGGATGAGCAGAGGGATCTTGGTGTCCATGTACACAGATCTCTGAAAGTTGCCACCCAGGTAAATAGTGCGGTGAGGAAGGCATATGGCGTACTGGCTTTTATTGGTAGAGGAATTGAGTTCCGGAGTCTTGAGGTCATGATGCAGTTGTATAAGACTCTGGTGCGGCCGCATCTGGAATATTGTGTGCAGTTTTGGTCGCCATACTATAGGAAGGATGTGGAGGCACTGGAACGGGTGCAGAGGAGGTTTACAGGATGTTGCCTGGTATGGAAGGAAGATCGTATGAGGAAAGACTGAGACACTTGGGGCTGTTTTCATTAGAGAAAAGAAGGTTTAGGGGTGACTTGATTGAGGTGTACAAGATGATTAGGGGGTTAGATAGGGTTGACAGTGTGAGCCTTTTCCCACGTATGGAGTCGGGTATTACAAGGGGGCATAGCTTTAAATTAAGGGGGGGTAGATATAGGACTGAAGTTAGGGGTAGGTTCTTCACTCAGCGAGTCGTAAGTTCATGGAATGCCCTGCCAGTAGCAGTGGTGGACTCTCCCTCTTTATGGGCATTTAAGCGGGCATTGGATAGGTATATGGAGGATAGTGGGTTAGTATAGGTTAGGTGGGCTTGGATCGGCGCAACATCGAGGGCCAAAGGGCCTGTACTGCGCTGTATTCTTCTATGTTCTATGTTCTATGTTAACATCTTTCCGATAGGAAGGAGACCAGAATTGCACGCAATATTCCAACAGTGGCCCAACCAATGTCCTGTACAGCCGCAACATGACCTCCCAACTCCTGTACTCAATACTCTGACCGATAAAGGAAAGCATACCAAACGCCTTCTTCACTATCCTATCTACCTCCGACTCCACTTTCAAGGAGTTATGAACCTGCACTCCAAGGTCTCTTTGTTCAGCAACACTCCCTAGGACCTTACCATTAAGTGTATAAGTCCTACTAAGATTTGCTTTCCCAAAATGCAGCACCTCGCATTAATCTGAATTAAACTACATCTGCCACTTCTCAGCCCATTGGCCCATCTGGTCCAGATCCTGTTGTAATCTGAGGTAACCTCCTTCACTGTCCACTACACCTCCTTTTTTGGTGTCAACTGCAAACTTACTAACTATACCTCTTATGATCGCATCCAAATCATCTATGTAAATGACTAAAAGTAGAGGACCCAGCACCGATCCTTGTGGCACTCCACTTGTCACAGGCCTCCAGTCTGAAAAACAACCCTCCACCATTGCCCTCTGTCTTCTACCTTTTAGGTGCAAGAGATGTGTTTCTTTTTTATAAAGAGAAGTTGGGCATTTATTCAGTTTCTAGGAACAGAATTATTTCCATATCCTCTGCAGCAGAGTTTGGAAATTTTGAAACTGATGTTAGGAGAAAGTGAGGACTGCAGATGCTGGAGATCAGAGCTTAAAAATGTGTTGCTGGAATTTATGATGTTAGCTTGGTTTTCCATACCTGTATTTTATAGAGCCTCTTTTTACTTGTAATTGGAAGAAATTGAATCACACAAATAGTTCTTGAAGTCATTTTGGACTCCATGTTAACTATTTTTCCTGTATCCACAGATGTCGCCAGACTTGCTGAGTTTATCCAGTACTTTGTTTTTATTCCAGATCTCCAGCATCAACAGTATTTTTGCATTTGCCTACTTGTTGCTTGATAGTGTAAAACTTGAGTATTGCCGAATGTAAGCATTTTATCTTGTACCTATCAGGACAGATGCAAGGATGTCAAATTTCAAAAAGAGATACAATTTATGATGTATTGGAATATACAGGAATCTGCATTGTACGCCAAAGCAATTTGCCTAGGTATTGCATCTTTTTTTAATTAAACAAAAGTATGAGGGACAATGGCATTCTATTGCCTCAGCTAGTCAGACCAGACTTGCCAACCAAGTAGTATACTCCATGTGGTATAATTTGTTGCTTCCTTTGAAATTTGGCATTCTTGTGTTTGTCCTGACAAACTGAATTGAGTTATTTAATATGATTACATGTCCTCTACTTCATACTGCATATGAACCTCTAAAGTAGATTTAATTCTGAACTGCTTTAACTCTTCTGTTTTGTAAGTTTAAATTATTTTTAAAAATTTGCTCCATTAATATAGCCATCAATTCATCTGGCTTAATATTACTCTGATATTCTTCTTTAAGGACAGTCTGCCAGAATTAGAATTTTATCACCCAACACAGTAAATATAATGATATTTATAGCTAAGAGAACATTTCTTTGAGTGTTGATTTAACAGATTCTACTCTGACGTTTTATGAATATCCTTCAGTTATCACTCTCTGAACCTTCCAACTTTATTAAAAATTTGTTAACAGCTATTGCAGCATTTGATCCAACTTTAATGTAGTGTTTCACAATTAGGATTATTCTTGTTTATTTTTGATTAATTGGAACTAAGATTTTTTAAAATTTATTCCAATCTTAGGGTGTACCAATCAGGCTAGAAGTTGGACCACGGGACTTGAAAAATAATCAGTTTGTGGCTGTCAGACGAGATACTGTCAGCAAATTTACAATACCAGAGGCTGATGCTGAGACGAAGTTGAAGAATTTATTGGAGGAAATCCAAAACAATCTTTATAACCGGTATTATATATTCTCAGAACATATTCCACTTTAAGGATTCACAGTCAATGTCTGTTTGAACAATTAGTCATTGGTTCGTATTGAACTTGAGTATCACTGAATAAAGATATAGACTTTGTCTTGCATTCAGCAGGATGTGTTCAAGAAAGGCGATGTAAAAAAAAACCAATATTTTATACCGTATGAGAAGAGAATGCTGATAGTTGACAAGTGGACTCTGATTGCTAATGTGTTACCTCGGAAAATGCATTGTGTGCCACCTTCAGAATACTTCTATAAGCATGAGTGTGTTTCAGATTTGCACCACTTTCTTTGGAGGCTCCCACCTGAGAAATTGGTAGAACCCCTCTGGAGAGGAGCTTCTTTTGGACATGGTCCTTTGACAAAAGGCGATCATAGTATTTAATCAATTCTCCGCTCTGTAAAGGAATCCATGACTTAGCAAAATTTAAGCGTCAACCTTCCAAACCCCCAAGGGTTTATTTTCAGTACAGGAATAAGCCATGCAGCATGTAAAACTGCACTAATCTGAGCATTCATCTTTTTAATTCCAGTTCCCAGTCTGCATCTTAGCATCGTCTTCATGGCTCACTTTCCTACAAAGCTTTGTGTCTTCTGCAAACTTGGAGATATTTCATTTAATTTGTTTATCTAAATTAATTTATGTTGTGAATAGTTGGTATCCTCGTTTCGATTCCAGCAATATCTGGTGATATTTTGTCATTGATTGCACTACTTTGCACTAAGAACAGCAAATGCACAACACAAAGAATAGGAGTAGGCAAACACAATATTGCCATTCAAACCTACTCTGCCATTGATTCAATCATGTCTGAAATTAGAATTCAAAATTATATCCCTGCTGCTGCTAATATCCATTTTATTCCCTCAGAGATCAATAATCTCTCGGTTCTGGCTGCCAACATATTCAATGATGGAGCATTCACGACCCTTTTGGGGTCCAGAATTGCAAAGATTAACAGCTTTGTGCATGAAATAATTAACTTGTATCATACCTAAATGTTGAACCACTTTGTCTGAAACCATGCCGTATGCTTTTGTTTGTTTCCACTAGTAGGAATTCCCCCTGTCAGCGTTTACCATGTTAGTCTATTCATATTTGCATTGTTTCAATGAGATCACCTGTAGTCTTCTGAACTCTTGAAAATATAGGCCCAATTTCCGCAGCCTCTCCTCATCCAACTCTCTCTTTGCAGGAAGTCTGAAGTGCAAGACCCTTCCCTAAAACACTGCACTAGACTAACCAACTACGGAATCAGTCCAATAGGGAGAGTAATCTTTGTATAATCTATATGTTCTGCAGTAGACATCATACTATTTTCTAATCATTTATTATTTTTCTTCCTCTGTAATAAGAGCTGCTCAGGATCTAAAGGAGCATATGGTTTTGGCTGACACAATGGAACAATTTCAGCAAGAGTTGGATTCAGGCAAGGTATGATCTCAGTTAGTTGTCTTCTACTGTTGTTACTTTTAAGCCATTCATGTCCAATACGTGGCACACTTGGATAGCACCTATGGACTTAGATGTGAATATAGATAAAATTAATGGTATGGTATCCTCTCTGTCTGGACATTCCCTCAGATACAAGGGCTTTGCATTATATGTTAATGGAGTTTCAGTGCAGTCTTCAGACATGTTAAACAAAGTTCCTACCAATTAGCTTTAAATATATGCATGGTATGGGAAATGGTTGGAGTAGTTGGTGGGGAGGGGAGAAGAGAGAAGTCCACGTGTCATAGTGATTAGGAGCATTATGTGCAGGGCAAATCTTGTGCTGTGCTGGTAAGCGGCACATGATTCTGTCCTTCAGCACTGCATTTCTCAGAAATATAACTACCGATTCTAGCTTTTACAATTTTATATTGCTGTCTCACTTATTTCAGATTGTGCAGATTCCTTTTTGTGGTAAGATAGAATGTGAAGATTGGATTAAGAAAACAACAACAAGGTAATAATGCCAGCATTATAACCTTAATTCTGTATTCATTGCTGCTCTCCCATGTATTTGAATCATGTCTGAGCAGTGCAGAGGAAAAATCACCTTGAATTAATTTTTGAGCATGTCTTTTAAATCACAGGCTTGTGTTTTAGCTTCAATTTAACTATTAGCTGAAATGTAAGGTAACTTGAGTAGAATGCTGTTCAAACAATATTCAAAACATTTACATGTTATTGCACTGTCTGCCCTCTTTGGTTGAGTAACAGATTTCAATATTTGAAAAGAGCATGTGATTTCTCCCAGTGACCTCATCAGTATGATTAACCATTATGACCGTAAAACAGACTATCTGATCGTTATTGCATTGCTGTTTGTGAACATTGCTGTGTTCGAATTGCTTGCCTTATTTCTCTGTCTTAAGTTAGTAAATACACTTCAGCAATGACTTCATTGGCTGCAGAGTACTTTAGAACATCCTCAGGAGATGCTGTCTAAATTCCTTCTCTTTTTGGTTTAGCTTTTTGAATCTGTAAGGTCCATTTATGCAATTTTTGTACAAATATTTAGTCATCTATTTAGAATAATGAAGGTGTGGCATGGGGCTGATGGTTTGATGTAGTGTTTTATTTGTTTTTGTATTTTCTTGTGCTGCAGGGATCAGGATACTGAGCCTGGTGCGCCATCTATGGGAGCTAAGAGTCTCTGCATTCCTTTCAAACCTCTTCGTGAATTACAACCTGGAGCCATATGCATCAGTGGCAAGGAACCTGCCCAATACTATGTACTTTTTGGCCGCAGCTACTAATTAGGAAACAAAGTGTGAAACAATCATGTCTTTGACTTCAAATGTTTTTATAAGATGAAAAATTATAGTTACTTTCACCTTTTTTGTGTATTTTTATCCAGTAATGAAAATAAACTGTATCGTCAACTAAAACAAAACTCCTAGAGCTATGGCTATTACAAATAAAGGTTCCAGCTATCCTACTCAATAGAAATAAACCTTTAATGAATATTTTCTGTGTTTTGTTTACCCAGTGTAATGACTAATTCTAATATTACCTCTACCAACCCACTTCCCTATGAATTGAAATAATAACAGTGAAGACTGGAAAAACTCAGCAGGTTCTGAAGGACAGCTATACTGACTCAAAACATTAACTGTTCTATCAGACACTGCCAGACCTGTTAAGTTTCTCCAGCTTATTGTTTCAATTTCCAATGTCAGCAGTATTTTGCTTGTATTTCTATAAATTGATTTCTCACACTAAAGTGATCATCACAAATGCGAAAATGCTTGTGGTGACATCAATTACTGGCAATAGATGTTTCTAAGCCACAGTACATTTGCTCATGCATGACTGATCACAAATGCCCAATGATACTGATATCCCACATGTCTGGGAGAGCCTGTGACTGAAAATCCAGAAACTGAGAGAAGAGGCCATGTGGTAGGTGGGTGAGAGTCACAGCTTTGGACTGAAGTTAGATGGGGAGGGGAAGACTCCTCAATATTAAGATTCTCCCCTCTTTCTCTATTCTTTATCGAGTGCCTGAGATTTGTCTCAACCAACTATGCTTTTGTACGGAAGGTTGTAACCTTTAAATGGTTTCATAAGTCGTGGGTATTGCTGGCTGGTATCCGTCCCTAGGTGCCCTTCAGAAAGTGGTAGTGAGCTGCTGCCTCGAACTGTTGAAGTCCATTTAGTACAAATAGACCCACAATGCCATTAGGGAGAGTGTTCTGAGATATTGACCCAATTATACTGAGGGAATGGCAATATATTTCTAAGTCAGGACAGTATGTGGTTTGGAGGCAGAGTTTGCACATGGTGATATTCCCATTTTATTTGCTGTCCTTTTCCTTCTAGATGGTGATGAAGAGCTACCAGCTAGAGCTTATGTGCCTGTGTGCTTCTTGTGCCACTTAGATGTTATGTTCCTACAAACACAGCCTTGACACTCATTTGCAGAAAATGATCATTACTTTTAGAAATTTTGCAATGAATTCACATATTTGGCTACTAACCACTTAGTCTGGATTCAATTTGTTTATTTTATTAAAGAATTAATTTAAATAAAATTTCAACATTTTAAAGGAACAATCCAACTGGTATCTGTGCTAACTCAATTCTATGTAACTTGCCCTGAAAAGCAAGCCAAAACAGAGGCAACATGAATTGGAAATTGACTGGGAGGTAGACAGATGAATGGATACATATTCTGATTGTAAAGCACCACTGGAAAAAAATGACCAGAGAGCTATGCAATAAAGTCAGTTGTACAGCATGGAAAAAGACCCTTTGGTGTAATTCGTCCATGCCCACCACATATCGTAAATTAATCTAGTCCCATTTGCCAGCATTAGGTTCATGTTCCTCTTAAAACCTTTCTATTCATGTACCCATCAAGATGCCTTTTAAATATTGTAGTTTTACCAACCTCCATCACTTTCTCTAGCAACTTATTCCATACTTATGTCACCTATGTGTGAGAAACTTGCCTTGTATGTCCCTTTTATATCTTTCTACACTCACCTTAAACCTATAGTGGGTGGCACAGTGGTTAGCACTGCTGCCTCACAGCGCCAGAGACCCAGGTTCAATTCCCGCCTCAGGCGACTGACTGTGTGGAGTTTGCACGTTCTCCCCGTGTCTGCATGGGTTTCCTCCGGGTGCTCCGGTTTCCTCCCACAGTCCAAAGATGTGCAGGTCAGGTGAACTGGCCATGCTAAATTGCCCGTAGTTTTAGGTAAGGGGTACATGTAGGGGTATGGGTGGGTTGCGCTTCGGCGGAGCGGTGTGGACTTGTTGGGCCGAAGGGCCTGTTTCCACACTGTAAGTAATCTAACCTAATCTACTCCTTTTAGTTTTGGATTCCTGTACCCTGGTGAAAATTGTTGGTTATTCACTTTATCCATTCTCCTCATGTTTTTATAAATCTCTATATAAGGTCACCCCTCAACCTTTGACACTCCAGAGAAGATAGCCCCAGGCTATTTAGCCTCTCCCTATAACTCAAATCCTCCAACCCTGGCAACATCCTCATAAATCTTTTCTGAACTCTTTCAAGTTTTACAACAGCCTTCCTCTAGCAGGGAGACCAGAATTGAACACCGTATTCCAATAGTAGCCTAATCAATGTCTGGTACAGCTGCAACATGACTTCCCAACTCTTATCCTCAATGCACTGACCAACAAAGGCAAGCATACCAAATGCCTTCTTCACTATCCTATCTACCTGTGACTCCACTTTCAAGGAACTATGAACCTGCACTCCAAGGTCTCTTTGTTCAGCAACACTCCCCAGGACCTTACCATTAAGTGTATAAGTCCTGCCCTGATTTGCCTTTCCAAAATGCAGGACCTCCTATTTATCTAAATTAAACTCCCATCTGCCACTCCTTGGCCCATTGGTCCATCTGATCAAGATCTTGTTATACTCTGAGGTAATCTCCTTCACTGTCCACTACACCTATTTTGGTGTCATCTGCAAGCTTACTAACCATCTCTTCAATGTTCACTTCCAAAGCATTTATATAAATGATGAAAAGCAATGGACCCAGCACCGATCCTTGATGCATGCTGCTGGTCACAGGCCTCCAGTCTGAAAAGCAACCCTCCACCACCACCACCCTCTGTCTTCTAGCTTTGACCCAGTTCTGTATTCAAATAGCTGGTTCTCCCTCTATTCTGTGTAATCTAACATAGACTGGTTGGCAATCATGAGGAACCTTGTCAGAAGTCTTATTGCCCTCATCAGTCCTCTTTGTTACTCAATCAAATTAGTGAGACATAATTTCCCATGCACAAAGCCATGTTGACTATCCCTAATCAGTCCTTGCCTTTCCAAATAAATGTAAATCCTGTACCTCAGGATTCCTTCCAACAACTTGCCCACCACTGATGTCAGGTTCACCGGTGTATAGTTCCCTGGCTTTTCCTTAGCCCCATCTTTAAATAGTTGCACCGTGTTTGCCAACCTCTAGTCTTCTGGCACCTCATCTGTGGTTATCAATTATGCAAATATCTCAGCAAGGGGCCCAGCAATCACTTCCCTTGCTTCCCATAGAGTTCTAGGATACACCTGATCAGGTCCCAGGGATGTATCCACCTTTATTCATATTAAGATGTCCAGAACCTTCTCCTCTGTAATATGGACATTTTTCAAGATGTCGCTATTGACTTCCCCATGTTTTCTATCTTCCATATCCTTCTCCACAGTAAATACTGATGCAAAATACTCATTTAGTATCTTCCTCCATCTCCTGTGGTTTCACTCGTAGGTGCTCTGCTGATCTTTTAATGGCCTTATTCTCTATTTACCCTTTTGTCCTTAATGTGTTTGTAGAATCCCTTTGGATTCCCCCAACCCTATTTGCCAAAGCTATCTCATGTCCCCTTTTTGCCGCCTTGACCTCCCTTTTAAGTATACTCCTCCTGCCTTTTTTAGGGATTCATGTGATATCTGCTGTCTCTACCTGATATTTGCTTGCTTCGTATTCTTAACCAAAACATCAATTTCTATCGTCATCTAGCATTCCCTACACCTAACAGCCTTGCCCTTCAAATTAGCAGGAATATACTGTCTGTTATCTCATTTTTGAAGGCCTACCATTTTCCAATTGTCTCTTTACCTGCGAACATCTGCTCCCAATCAGCTTTTGAAAGTTCTTGCCTAATGTCGTCAAAATTGACCTTCATCCATTTCAGAACTTCAACTTTTAGATCCGGTCTATCCTTTTCCATGATCATTGGCCCCAAAGTGCTTCTCTACTGACACTTAAGCAATTTGCCCTCCCTTATTTCCTAAGAGTGGGTCAAGTTTTGCCAATTTACTAGTAGGTACAACCACGAACTGCATTAGAAAATTTTCTTATACTCATTTAACAAATTCTTCTCCATCCAAGCCCTTAACACTATGGCATTTCTAGTCTACATTTGGAAAATGAAATTCCCCTACCATAATCACCCTGTTCTTGCAGATAGCTTAGATCTCCTTAAAAATTTGTTTCTTAATTTTCCACTGACTATTGGAGGGGGTCAATAGCCGGTCCTTCAGTCCCTTGAGCCTGCTCTGCCATTTGATGAGATTGTGGCTAATCTGATTGTAGTCTTTATGTTCCTGTGTGCCCTCATACTCTTTGACTCCCTTGTCAATAAAGAATATATTTTATTTGGCCTTAAACATATTCAATGACCCAACTTCCATTGCTCTTCGGAGAAGAGTTTTCTATAAACTAATGACTCTTTGAGAGGAAACATTTATTTTATTTTCCATCTTAAATGGAAGGCCCTTGAAACGTACAGAGAATGTGGGAAAGACTCAGCAGATTTGTGTAGAGAGAAAAACAGTGTTTCAAGTCTGGTATGACTCTTGTTTAAAACTTTCTCTGAACCAGTTCTGACTCCAATATCCATGTGCCCTCTGAGGCCAACACCCCCAGTTTCAAGACAAGTGGTTGTGGTCACTCAGCTATATTGGGTGGGCCACATACTCTTACTTGATATAAGACTATTGTGAGCTTTGTCATAGTAAACAGTTTTTAGGAGGGCAGAGGAAGCATTTCAAAGGTATCTCAAAGCCTCTGTGAAAAATAAACCATCTCTTGGTAATCTCTAGCCCAAGACTACCAACCTGGAAAAGAAGCATCCGTAGAGTTGTCAAATGTTTTGAGTATCACCGACAAGCCCAGCTGGAAGCCAAATACAAACAGTGGAAGGGGTATGTGAAAAGCCAAGCATCTCACCCACTGGCTTCAGCAAACACTATCTGACCCATCAATGGCAAGTGTGGGCATCTGATATTGAATTATTTAGTAACCTGAGAACCCACAACATCAGAGTGGAAAAAAAAATTATCCCCCGTCACGAGGGAGTGCCAACGAGAGAGATCTCTTTGAGACTGCCTGTGTTCCATTCCAGTCGATTATTGCACCCATAAATTGAGCCATGTGACCTTTTTCTAAGCATATAATAGATTCTGGCTCAGCCAAGAAACTTTGTTCTTTGTAATTGCATTGTTCTTCCCTGTTGGAACTCGTGTCCTTTGTCAAGCATTCTTTCAAAAAGATCAAGTCAATTATATTCAAAATTAATAACTCATAACACATTGTCCTGACACTACACTTTAGAAAGTACCTCCTCAGCTGTAATGTGTTTTAATAACACATCAGTTAGGAGCATTTGAGCCTGGTCTGCCATTCTTGATAATAGCTGATCATCCATCTCAATGTCATATTCCTGTACTATTCCCATACCCCTTGGTGCTATTTGTAAAAGAAATCTGTCAGTCTTTGAAATTAATATCTGTGTTTCTGTAGTACTCTTGGAGCAAGCATTCCAAAGACTTGCCACCTTCTGACTCTGATGATGATCAGAACCTCAAAGTTCTATGTACATTTTTAACTTTTAAGTCCAGAAGAATGCATGTTTTCTTTAAGAGGGCACTGTAATAAAAAAACTGCAGATTGAATTTCAGTGATGTCTGACAAAGTCCTGTGAGGGGCCAATGGAATCTCACACCTGTTAACTGTTAGGGAAGCTTCAAAGAGAGAGAGATGTAATGGGGGGATAACAAAAGGGCTGACTATCTTGCCCCTCTCAGAAAATTACCACTTGTGGACATTTTTGTATTCTTTTATAGCTTTCCCCTCTCACCCTAAACCCATGTCCCTCATGATTTTATAAACCTCTATAAGGTCACCACTCAGCCTCCAGTGCTCCAGGGAAAAACAGCCCCAGCCTATTCAGCCTCTCCCTACAGCTCAAACCCTCAACCTTGGAAACATCCTTGTAAATCACAAATCAGTAACTGCTGACAATTAGAAAAATTTTGAGTCAGCACAAAGTTCCTTCCAGGAATATATAGAAAAAGACTGTTTGCCCTGGTGTGTGTGTGTTAGTGTACTGACATCCATGTGGAGTACAGGAAGTCCCTGAGTTACAAACGCTCGACTTACAAACGTCCCATACTTACGAACCAACCTCTGAGTTAAAAATCTGAGATACTTACAATGTTTTGTCCTAACGAATGGGTGGACTAATGAAACTGAATGTGTTCCGACTTATGCACAAATTCTGCTTACAAACAGCGGAAAAAATATAACTCGTTCATAACCTGGGAACTTCCCGTACTCTGGATTCAAACACTAGTGTGCTGTGAAGGTCACTGTTGAAGAACCACCCACTAGTCATCCCTGCACTGCAGGTAAAAAGGAATTCTTTCTCTGGTGGAAGCCTGCTGGCTGGTGAGCTGGTTCAGAAGAAAACAGAACAAGAAGAATTCTCTGAGTTTGTGTGCTGCCAGCTAGCCATTGTAAAGAGCAAACTGGACAAAAGGGTTTCAAGTAACTCCAAAATTGACAGTTCAAGTACAACATTCCATTATCACCTCTTCATCCACGTCCATATCAAGAACCATAGTACAGCAAATCAATTTATCCACTGTGCATGTCACTTATTCAAAGAACTCCAATAAATTAGTTCAACATTTTATGCCTTTCACAATTTGATGTTGACTCTGCCTGATTACCTGAATGTTTTTAAAATATTGTCTACAATTAAAATTATTGTCCATAATAATAGATTCTAACATCTTCCCCATGATAGATGTTAAGCACCACTGGCTTCTGGTTTCCTGCTTTCTGTTTCTCCCTTTTTAAATAAATGAATTACTTTTGTTTTTCTTTTAATTTAATGATACCATTCCCCCAAATCAAGAGAATTTTGGAAATTTAATACCATGCATCAACCATGGTTGTCACTTCTCTGAAGATTGAAGGATGAAATTCAGTCCACAGTTCCAGAATACCACTTCCAATGTTGTCTTGAGATTCTATCTCCATTTCCATTTCTTGATTTATTGCTATTTTTGGGGATGTTACTTGTGTCCTCTATAGTGAAGATCAATTATGTATTATTAATACAGGTATTTGATTTAACTTATCTCCCTTCGTGCAAGTTTTTTTTATGGTTGACACTATATTTTAAAGATTTTTACTTAACCGCAGATCTCTTGGAATTTTTTTCCTTGTTGGAATGTGTCTACTCCTTGTATTATGAAATATTCCCTTAAATGTGTGCCACTATATATCTGTTGATTTATTCCTTAACCTAATTGCCAGTTCACTGAGCTAGGCTTCTTACCCACATAACTGCTCTCATTGTATTTAGGTTTAAAATACTAGTTTTGGACGACTTCTCTCTCCCTCAAAGATGTACCCAGGTACAATATTCACCCAGGTAAATAGTGCGGTGAGGAAGGCATATGGCGTACTGGCTTTTATTGGTAGAGGAATTGAGTTCCGG
Organism: Chiloscyllium plagiosum; assembly: GCF_037043375.1. Lineage (NCBI taxonomy): Eukaryota > Metazoa > Chordata > Chondrichthyes > Orectolobiformes > Hemiscylliidae > Chiloscyllium > Chiloscyllium plagiosum. Next base: position 45,522,165 of record NW_028270148.1, read on the forward strand.
AGTCCTGAGGTCATGATGCAGTTGTATAAGACTCTGGTGCGGCCGCATCTGGAATATTGTGTGCAGTTTTGGTCGCCATACTATAGGAAGGATGTGGAGGCACTGGAACGGGTGCAGAGGAGGTTTACCAGGATGTTGCCTGGTATGGAAGGAAGATCGTATGAGGAAAGACTGAGACACTTGGGGCTGTTTTCATTAGAGAAAAGAAGGTTTAGGGGTGACTTGATTGAGGTGTACAAGATGATTAGGGGGTTAGATAGGGTTGACAGTGCGAACCTTTTCCTGCGTATGGAGTCAGGTATTACAAGGGGGCATAGCTTTAAATTAAGAGGGGGTAGATATAGGACTGAAGTTAGGGGTAGGTTCTTCACTCAGCGAGTCGTAAGTTCATGGAATGCCCTGCCAGTAGCAGTGGTGGACTCTCCCTCTTTATGGGCATTTAAGCAGGCATTGGATAGGTATATGGAGGATAGTGGGTTAGTATAGGTTAGGTGGGCTTGGATTAAGAGGGGGTAGATATAGGACTGAAGTTAGGGGTAGGTTCTTCACTCAGCGAGTCGTAAGTTCATGGAATGCCCTGCCAGTAGCAGTGGTGGACTCTCCCTCTTTATGGGCATTTAAGCAGGCATTGGATAGGTATATGGAGGATAGTGGGTTAGTATAGGTTAGGTGGGCTTGGATCGGCGCAACATCGAGGGCCAAAGGGCCTGTACTGCGCTGTATTCTTCTATGTTCTATGTCTGATGAAAAGCGTTATATATTTTTTAATCAATCTGCTCAGAGGAGTTACTATACACCTCTAGCGTAGGTGAGACTTGAACCCGCCTCTGCTAGTTGAAAAGCGCTAGACAAATGAGGCTTCTTGTCCCGTTCCTGCCTTCACCAAGCGGTCTGCTGACATTAACAGCAGTCTGCTCCTGTGAAAGCGCTCTCTCAGAGATAGGAACAAGTCACCACTGGCTTGATGGTTTTCTCTGTCTTGTTGGTCGCCTGGCCTCTGGATCCGCCTCCAACTGTGGAAAAATAACCCCGCCTGCATGAATTCCGTTTCTTTTTCCAAGGATGCTATCGGACCTGCTACGGCGTTTACTGCGCGTACTTTTCACCATTGGATTAACGCCTCGTTGTATTATTTAATTTAAACATCAACGTTAGCTCTAGCAGTGAGCACATTATACCGACTGTTTTGCAAAGTAAAAGAACGACGTTATTGCATTGACGACATCTGCAACAGCACGGGATATAAAGATTGGGTGAAGTTACTGCAGATGCTGGAATCTATTGAAACGAAAAAAATACTGGATATTACATCGGGTCAGGCAGCATCCACGGAGAGAAAGCAAGCTAACGTTATGAGTCTAGATTGAGATTTCTTACAGCAATTGAAAGTTTAGGGATAAAATACAGCTATAACCGTCGAATATTAAAACAAAAATAAATCCAAAGGATTTGTTTGAAATCCGGTGTCGAGGAGTGGCGCTTGAAATAAGATTTGCACCTGCTTTGAACCGTTTTAAGGAACTGAGACATTGGCTGATCTATTGGGATGAGGGGGTAGGGTGCAGGTTGAAAGCAAGAAAAAAAAACCCTCCTACAGACAAAATCAATAACCGGTAACACTTGACTTGCCGTACGTGAGTGATGTTTGTTTTGGAGAGACGCCACATCTGTGCTATAGCAGCCCACCTTGCAGTCCCCGGCAATGGGTAGATCCCGGTGCAGGAACTGCCGCCTGCTCTTCATGTTGGTGATCACTGCCGGCTTCTTCGTGGTCGAGCTGGTGGTCGGGCACATGGGCAACTCCCTGGCGCTGGTGTCCGACTCCTTCAACATGCTGTCCGACCTGATCTCGCTGGTGATCGGCCTGCTGGCGGCCACCCTCGGCAAGATCACGAGGCACCCCCGCAACACGTACGGCTTCGCCCGGGCCGAGGTGGTGGGCGCGCTGGCCAACGCCGTCTTCCTCACCGCTCTAACCTTCACCATCCTGGTCGAGGCCATCATCCGCCTCATCCGGCCCCAGAGGATCGACGACGTGGAGCTGGTGCTGATGGTGGGCGCCCTCGGGCTGGCGGTGAACATCATCGGGCTCATCCTCTTCCAGGACTGTTGCTTCAAGAAACAAGTGTCCGGCAGCCCCACAGGTGCCTGACGGTTTCTAGTTCAGAAACTAAAACGTGAAGGTCGCCTGGGGCCAAGTGCCTCCCCATTGACCAGGTTGGCCGGTTATACTGGGCTTGGTCAGTTACCCCTGCTTCGTTTTAACTCATTAAAACAAGCTTCCAGTCCAAATTACAGGCGATTGGGAACAACGTGGACTACTCAACGCGCAAACATTTATCACATTTTCTTGTCTGTCATTTTGCAGCAATTTATTTTGTGTAATATTCAGTGCGGTGTATTAGTGTCTTGAGAGCTCGTCAACTTTCACCTAGTTTCCTAAGAAGGTGGCCGATGATCGAATTTTTCTTGTGTGTGTTTTTTTTCCAGGTTACTTGGCAACCGACGCCGGAGAACAAAGAGAAAACAAAGCACCAGCAACTGCATCAGCTTTAAATATTCGAGGTAACACAATAGGCAGGAATGTTAGAGTCGCCCTGAGGTTGTGACTCGATTGTTTAACTCAACGAATTGAAAACGCAGCTTCGGAGGATTAGGAATTAACAGCAATTATATGATTTTTTTCCACATGACCCCCATCCTCTTTTCGGATCCCTGATTTAATATAGATATTCAGATACTGTACCCTGCAAAGATCTTACTGAAATAAAACAAAATCAGCAGGTCTGGCAGCATCTGTGGAGAGAAAGCAGAGTTAACGTTTTGGATCCAGTCACCCTTCTTCAGAACTCAGATTCTTACTGCATTATAAATTGCCTTAGCATTGCAAACATTAAGTCATAGAGTCATACAGCATGGAGTCCACACAGACCATGTTCCCAGACTAAACTAGTCCCACTTGCCTGCACTTGGCCCATATCCTGCCAAGTTGAAAAATGTGATGCTGGAAAAACACAGCAGACCAGGCAGCATCCGAGGAGCAGGAGAATCGACGTTTCGGGCATAAGCCCTTCTTCAGGAATGACTTTCTCCATATCCTGCCAAACCTTTTCTATTCATGAACTGATCCAAATGTCTTTTAAACATTGTGACTGTAACCGCATCCACCACTTTTTCTGCCAGTTCATTCCACACACGGGCCACTGTCTGTATAAAAAAAGTTGCCCATCATGTCCTTCTAAAATTCTTCTCCTTTCACCCTAAAAAAATGCCTCCTAGTTTTGAACTCCCCACCCTAGGGAAAAGACCCCTGCCATTTACATTATCAATATCCTTCATCTTTTCTAGTAGTTTTAAATGTCCAGTATTAAAAACAAAAGCCTCTCATTCAGCACCATTTTGTATAAGGTTGTCATAGTCTTGCCAAACCATATGGCTGCACCCTCATTGCAGAGCGATGATTGATGGTGGTTTGACCTGAGAATCACCACACTTCAGGTGAGGGGGGAGGTTGAGAAGGAGAGCCCTTCGTGGTGACCTCAGCTGGTATAAGAAATGAACCCACCCTGTTGGCATCACTCTCCATTGTAAGCCAACAGTCCAGCTAACTGACCCCACATTTTACACAGCATTTAAAAAGATGCTCATGAATCTCTGTGGCATTGCTCCCAGTAATTGAGTGAATACATTGTTTCATTACAATAGGAGCAATAGAGCTCTGCTGCTTAGCTGCAGTTTTAGTTGGCCACAAAGTTTAATTGTTGCAAATTCTGAGAGCCTAAAGCTTAATTGTCTAACAAACTACTACTATCACCAGCATGGAAAATCTGAAATTAGTTTTCCCACAAAATTCTGCCATGACATGTTATAACATATGCCTAATTTTCATATGTTTTCTCCAGTGCTGTATCTGGTAACGCTGATGCAATCCTCTCAGAAGAATGAAAGCTGATCTTTTGAAACATAAAAGATTCTGAGGGGGCTTGACAGAATAGATGCTGAGAGGATATTTCCTCTTATGGGGGGATCCAGAACTGGAGGAGTTCCAAAAAAAGAGATGAGAAATTTCTTTTTTCAGAAGATTGTAAGTGTTTGGAATTCACTTTCTTGGTGAGCACAGAAGGCAAGGCTGTTGAATATAGTCATGGCTGAATCAGACAGATTTTGATTGAAAGAGAGTTGAGGTTTAGAAACAGAGAATGCTGGAAAACTCAGAAGGTGGAGTTTTCTCTCTGTGGAGAGAAGAATAATGTTAAAGTTTTGAGTCCAAAATTCTTCTTCAGAGTTATTGGAAAAAGAGTCAATCGACCCAAAATGTTAAATGTGTTTCATTTTCTAAAAATGCTGATAAACCTGCTGAGTTTCTCCACCATTCTGTGTTTTTATCTCATACCTCCAGTGTCTGCATAATTTAGCTTTTATTATGAGGAGTAGACAGAACAGCGGACTTAAGGCTGAAGTCAAATCAACCATGAATTAATTGAATGGCAAGGCAGGCTTGCAGGACATAAGAACATAAGAAATAGGAGCAGGAGTAGGCCATTGTGCCTGCTCTGCCATTTCAGTCAGATCATTGCTGATCTTTCTGTGGATTCAACTCCATTTACCCGCCTGCTCACCATAACCTTAAATTACTTCACTGCTCAAAAATCTATCTTACCTTTGCCTTAAAAACATTCAGCGCGGTAGCCTGAACTGCCTCGCTGGGCAGAGAATTCCACAGATTCACAACCCTTTGGGTGAAGAAGTTCCTCCTCAACTCAGTCCTGAATCTGCTCCCCCTTAATTTGAGGCTATGCCCCTCGTTCTAGTTTCACCCACTGGTGGAAACAGTATCCCTACTTCTATCTTATATATTTCCTTCATAATTTCTATGTTTCTATAAGATCCCCCATTGTTCTTTTAAATTCCAATGAATTTAGCCCCAATGTACTCAGTTTCCCCTCATATGCCAATCTTCTCCATTCTGGAATCAACCTATTGAATCTACTAGGCACCTCTGCAGTACCAGTACATCCTTTCTCAAGTAAGTAGACCAAAACTGTACTCAGCACTCCAGGCATGGCCTCACCAGCACCCTATACAGCAGCAGCATAACCTCCCTATTTTTAAACTCCATCCCTGTAGTAATGAAGGACAATATTCCATTTGCCTTCTTAATTACCTGCTGCCCCACAACCATTTTTCTGTGATTCATGCCCAAGGACACCAAATCCCTCTGCATAGCAGCATGTTGCAAATTTTCACCGTTGAAATAATAGTCCATTTTGTTGTTATTTCTATCATAATAGATGACCTCACATTTACCAACATTGCACTCCATCTGCCAGACCCTTGCCCACTCACTTAACCTATCTATATCCCTCTGCAGATTTTGAATGTCCTTTGCACACTTTGCTGTACCACACATTTTAATGTCATCTGTAAACTTTGGCATACTACATTTGATCAAAGTGAGGACTGCTGATGCAGGAGATCAGAGTCAGGAGTGTGGTGCTGGAAAAGCACAGCTGGTCAGGCAGCATCCGCAGAGTAGGAGAATCGACATTTCAAGCATAAGCCCTTCAGGCTTCCTCATGAAGGGCTTATGTCTGAAATATCAATCCTTCTGCTTCTTGGATGCTGTCTGACCTGCTGTGCTTTTCCAGCACCACACTCTCCACATTAAACTTGGTCCCCAACTCTAAATCATCTATGTCAATTGTAAACAATTGTAGTCCCAATACTGATCCCTGAGGCACACTGCTATCCAACCAGAAAAACACCCATTTATCTCCGCACTTTGCTTTCTGTTAATTGACCAATCCTTTATCCATGCTAATACATTACCCAAAATGCCTAGCACCTTTATGTTATACAGCAGCCTTTTGTGTGGCACCTTGTTGAAAGCCTTCTGGAAATCCAGATACACTACTTCCACTGGTTCCCTGTTGTCTACCATGCTCATACTGTTGTCAAAGAATTCCAGTAAATTTGCTAAATTAGACTCAGTGGCCTACTCTTGCTCTCTTTTTTTAACGGTCTTATGGCTGTTTAGTTTGAGAATTAAATGTTAACAAGTTCAGTGAGGAAAACTCTGGTAAATGTTTAGAGGCCAGAAAACTATGTCAACCTAAGGTATTTACAATCCACAGGCTTATTGGATAAATTCAAAGTTTAAAGGTGAGAGTTATGCAATGGAAGTGGGATTACTTAGCTAAAGACTGGATAAGTAATGTCTGCAGTTATTCCAATAAAGGATATAAGTTACTTATGTGGCTTTTTGGAATTAAGGAAAGCTTTGGAACTGAAAGATAGTTTATTTGCATTTTTTTTCTTTATTCATTCACAGTTTGGGGGCACTGCCAGCCAGGCAGCATTTATTGCCCATCCATAATTTACCCAGGGGGCAATTAAGAGTCAACCGCATTGCTGGGAGTCTGGAGTCACATATAGACCAGACCAAGTACGGATGGCAGTTGCCTTCCCTAAAGGACATTTCTACCTGGGAACAGGCCATGTATGTCACATTGCCATAAAGATGGCTGTTGTGCAACAGAATTGTATTTGAATTTACCTTTGCAAGTTAATGTAGTGCACAGCCAGCAGGACAACACTAGTTGATCAGAAACAAAACCAGAAATTGCTGGAAAAACTCAGTAGATCTAGCAGTATCTCCAGAGAGAAATCAGAACTAATGTTTCGGGTCCAGTGACCCTTCCTCAGAACTGAGGACTGGATTGATGTTTGGAAAGTAATTAAAAGGCTGAGCCAGCTATGGGACTTAGTAGTTTGAAGTGCATTAGCAGTTGGGAGATAAAGCCAGACATGGAAATGTGTTGCTGGAAAAGCGCAGCAGGTCAGGCAGCATCTAGGGAACAGGAGAATCGACGTTTCGGGCATTAGCCCTTCTTCAGGAATGCCCGAAACGTCGATTCTCCTGTTCCTAGATGCTGCCTGACCTGCTGCGCTTTTCCAGCAACACATTTCCATCTCTGATCTCCAGCATCTGCAGACCTCACTTTCTCCTCAAAGATAAAGCCAGACCTACACTTAAAGTAGAGTAAATGCAGATCTACCGTCATGATGTAGCCTGTGATAGGTAGCGGCAATTCAGTTTAAGACAAAATTAACTGGAAGATTTATTTTATTGGGGAAGAAATTGAAATAATCCTTTATGAAAGGCAGTTAACTTTGTTGTAGTTGGAGTTCTGGAGATAATCAACTTTGTCGCAATCGCTATTGGAAGCCATGATTTAAGCCACTGCGAAGGAGTCACAAGTATGCCCAGGTTTGAACTGTGGGATGCAGAGTTGTGAAGTTTTAAAGGAATGTTGGAATGTCACTGAGCCCAAGTGAATGGAAGTACTTCCTCAAAATCCTGTACCTTGCCGATTGGTAGAAAATTGAAGAGAAATCAAAGTAAATTCTAGAAAACTGTGATCTCCATTTCGGGCTGTACCCAGGAAAAGTAAATGAGAGTGTGGTGAAGGCAAATTCAATTGAGGCATTCAAGAGAGAATTGGATTATTATCTGAAAAGAAAGAATGTACAGAGCTATGGTGAGAAGTCAGGGGAGTGGCACCAAGTAAAATTGCTCCAATGTGGAGTGGGCTCAGGTATGACAGGCCATTGGTGTGTTTTATATTCTAACGATTTTGTGATTCAGTTTTATAATTTTATTGTGCAGCCAACGAAAGAGTCATAGAGTCACAGAGATGTACAGCATGGAAACAGACCCTTCGGTCCAACCTGTCCATGCTGACCAGATATCCCAAACCAATCTAGTCCCACCTGCCAGCACCCGGCCCATATCCGTCCAAACCCTTCATATTCATATACCCATTCAAATGCCTCTTAAATGTTGCAATTGTACCAGCCTCCACCACATCCTCTGGCAGCTCATTCCACACATGTACCACCATCTGCGTGAAAAAGTTGCCCCTTAGGTTTTTTTTATATCTTTCCCCTTTCACCCTAAACCTATGCTCTCTTGTTCTGGACTCCCCGACCCCAGGGAAAAGACTTTGTCTATTTATCCTATCCATGCCCCTAATGATTTTGTAAACCTCTATAAGGTCACCCCTCAGCCTCCGACGCTCCAAAGAAAACAGCCTCAACCTGTTCAGCCTCTCCCTGTAGCTCAGATCCTCCAACCCTGGCAACATCCTTATAAATCTTTTCTGAACCCTTTCAAGTTTCACAACATCTTTCTGATAGGAAGGAGACCAGAATTGCATGCAATATTCAAACAAGTGGCCTAACCAATGTCCTGTACAGCTGCAACATGACCTCCCAACTTCTGTACTCAACACTCTGACCAACAAACGAAAGCATACCAAATGCCTTCTTCACTATCCTATCTACCTGCGACTCCACTTTCGAGAAGCTATGAACTTGCACTCCAAGGTATCTTGTTCAGCAACACTCCCTCGGACCTTACTATTAAGTGTATAAGTCCTGCTAAGATTTGCTTTCCCAAAATGTAGCACCTTGCATTTATCTGAATTAAACTCCATTTGCCACCTCAGCCCATTGGCCCATCTGGTCCAGATCTTGTTGTAATCTGAGGTAACCCTCTTCGCTGTCCACTACACCTCCAATTTTGGTGTCATCTGCAAACTTACTAACTGTACCTCTTATGCTCGCATCCAAATCATTTATGTAAATGACAAAAAGTAGAGGGCCCAGCACCGATCCTTGTGGCACTCCACTGGTCACAGCCCTCCAGTCTGAAAAACAACCCCCTACCACCACCCTCTGTCTTCTACCTTTGAGCAAATTCTGTATCCAAATGGCTAGTTCTCCCTGTATTCCCCCATGATATCTAAGCTTGCTAATCAGTCTCCCATGGGGAACCTTGTCGAATGCCTTACTGAAATCCATATAGATCACATCTACCACTCTGCCCTCATCAATCTTCTTTGTTACTTCTTTAAAAACCTCAATCAAGTTTGTGAGACATGATTTCCTCAGTCAGTCCTTGCCTTTCCAAATACGTGTACATCCTGTCCCTCAGGATTCCCTCCAACAACTTGCCCACCACTGAGGTCGGGCTCACCGGTCTATAGTTCCCTGGCTTGTCTTCATTGCTCTTCTTAAACAGTGGCACCACGTTTGCCAACCTCCAGTCTTCCGGCACCTCACCTGTGACTATCGATGATACAAATATCTCAGCAAGAGTCCCAGCAATCACTTCTCTAGCTTCCCACAGAGTTCTCGGGTACACTTGATCAGGTCCTGGGGATTTATCCACTTTTAACCATTTCAAGACATCCAGCACTTCCTCCTCTGTAATCTGGACATTTTGCAAGATGTCACCATCTGTTTCCCTACAGTCTGTATCTTCCATATCCTTTTCCACAGTAAATACTGATGCAAAATATTAATTTCGTATCTCCCCCATTTTCTGTGTCTCCACACAAAGGCCGCCTTGCTGATCTTTGAGGGGCCCTATTCTCTCCCTAGTTACCTTTTGTCCTTAATATATTTGTAAAAACCCTTTGGATTCTCCTTAATTCTATTTGCCAAAGCTATCTCATATCCCCGTTTTGCCCTCCTGATTTCCCTCTTAAGTATACTCCTACTTTCTTTGTACTCTTCTAAGGATTCACTCGATCTAGCCTGTCTATACCTGACATATTCTTCCTTCTTTTTCTTAACCAAACCCTCAATTTCTTTAGTCATGCAGCATTCCCTATACCTACCAGCTTTCCCTTACACCCTGACAGTAAGGGTTCTTGTTATCTCATTTCTGAAGGCTTCCCATTTTCCAGCCATCCCTTTACCTGCGAATATCTGTTTCCAATCAGCTTTCGAAAGGTTTTGCCTAATATCATCAAAATTGGCCTTTCTCCAATTTAGAACTTCAACTTTTAGATATGGTCTATCCTTTTCCATCACTATTTTAAAACGAATAGAATTATGGTCGCTGGCCCCAAAGTGCTCCCCCACTGACACCTCAGTCACCTGCCCTGCTTTATTTCCCAAGAGTAGGTCAAGTTTTTCACCTTCTCTAGTAGGTACATCCACATACTGAATCAGATAATTGTCTTGTACACACTTAAGAAATTCTTCTCCATCTAAACCTTTAACACAATGGCAGTCCCAGTCGATGTTTGGAAAGTTAAAATCCCATACTATAACTACCCTATTATTCTTACAGATAGCTGAGTTCTCCTTACAAGTTTGTTTCTCAATTTCCCTCTGACTATTGGGGGGTCTATAATACAATCCCAATAAGATGAACATCCCTTTCTTATTTCTCCGTTCCACCCAAATTACTTCCCTGGATGTATTTCCGGGAATATCCTCCCTCAGCACAGCTGTAATGCTATCCCTTATCAAAAATGCTACTCCCCCTCTTCTTTTGCCTCCCTTTCTATCCTTCCTGTAGCATTTGTATCCCGGAGCATTAACTGCCAGTGCTGCCCATCCCTGAGCCATGTTTCCGTAATTGCTATGATATCTCAATCCCATGTTCCTAACCATGCACTGAGTTCATCTGCCTTCCCTGTTAGGCCCCTTGCATTGTAATAAATGCAGTTTAATTTATTAGTCCTACCTTGTCCCTGCCTGCCCTGACTGTTTGATTCACTTCTGTTCTCAGCTGTACCCGTCTCAGATCGATCTCTTTCCTCACTATCTCCCTGGGTCCCACCCTCCCACCTTACTAGTTTAAATCCTCCCAAGCAGTTCTAGCAAATTTCCCTGCCAGTTTATTAGTCCCCTTCCAATTTAGGTGCAATCCGTCCTTCTTGTACAGGTCACTTCTACCCCAAAAGAGCTTCCAATGATCCAAAAATGTGAATCCTTCTCCCATACACCAGCTCCTCAGCCATGCATTCATCTGCTCTATCCTCCTATTCCTGCCCTCACTAGCTCGTAGCACTGGGAGTAATCCAGATATTACTACCCTTGAGGATCTCCTTTTTAAATTTCTGCCTAACTCTCTGTAAGCTCCCTTCAGAGTCTCAACCTTTTCCCTTCCTATGTCGTTGGTTCCAATGTGGACAATGATCTCCTGCTGGCCCCTCTCCCCCGTGAGAACATTCTGCACCTTCTCTGAGATATCCTTGATCCTGGCACCAGGGAAACAACACACCATTCTGCTTTTTTTCTACTGGCCACAGAAACGTCTGTCTATACCTCTGACTATAGAATCCCCTAACACAATTGATCTCTTGGAAGCCGACATACCCCTCGTTGCATTAGAGCCAGTCTCAATACCAGAAACTTGGCTGTTCGTGCTACGTTTTTCCACGTATGGAGTCAGCTATTACGAGGGGGCATAGCCTTAAATTAAGGGGTGTAGGTATAGGACAGATGTTAGGGGTAGATTCTTTACTCAGCGAGTCGTGAGTTCATGGAATGCCCTGCCAGTAGCAGTGGTGGACTCTCCCTCTTTATGGGCATTTAAACGGGCATTGGATAGGCATATGGAGGATAGTGGGCTAGTGTAGGTTAGGTGGGCTTGGATCGGCGCAACATCGAGGGCCAAAGGGCCTGTACTGCGCTGTATTTTTCTATGTTTCTATGTTCCCCTGAGAATCCATCACCCCCTACATTTTCCAAAACAGTATACCTGTTTGAAATGGGTATATCCACAAAATACTCCTGCCCTAAGTACCGACCTCTCTCACCCTTCCTGGAGTTAACCCATCTAAGTGACTGTATCTGAGACTTTCCCCCCTTCGTATAACTGCTATCCATTGCATACTGTTGCTGTTGCAAATTCCTCATCGCTTCTATCTGTCTCTTCAACTGATCCACTTGATCTGATAAGATTCGCATCCAACAGCATTTATGGCAGATATAATCCGCAGTAACCCTTAAACTCTCTTTAAACTCCCACATCTGACAAGAAGTACATATCACTGCAAAGGCCATTTTTGCTCCTTCACAATCTACAGACCGAGAAAATAACACTGTCTCTACAAACACTGTCCCAGGTTAAATTAATAGCTATGGCTTATATTTTAAGTTTAATCAAGACACTTATCTCCAAAAACATATAATCAAGAAAGATCCACTGTGCTCACTACTGCAGCCTTTCTCTTGGACAGACTTAAAACAACAATTAACTTATCTGATTCTGTGCTGTGAACTTCACCCAACTGTTCCTCCAAGATTAGTTGTGCATTTCTCTCTCTCTCTCCTCTCCCTCTCTCTCTCCCTCCCTCTCTCTCTCTTCTCTCCTCTCCCTCTCCCTCTCTCTCTTCTCTCCTCTCTCTTCTCTCCTCTCCCTCTCCCTCTCTCTCTTCTCTCCTCTCTCTCTCTTCTCTCCTCTTTCTCTCTCTCTTCTCTCCTCTTCTCTCTTCTCTCTTCTCTCTTCTCTCTTCTCTCCTCTCTCCTCTCTCCTCTCTCCTCTCTCCTCTCTCCTCTCTCTCTGTCCTGCACTGTCCTCACCATGTGCGTCCTTTGTCTGCTCTTCTCCCTTTTAAACTGCTGTTGTTTTGACTTTTTTTACCAAAGTTCCAAAACAATGCAACAGCATATAAAACAGTAATTGCTGCTCCTGGAATTCAAGGAAATCACCTCCAACACTTAAAAAACCTCAAAAAAAGGAGCAGCTCTTACAGCCAGAAATTTTTCCCGTTCTCCATTTTGGATTACCCAGAATCCTATTGATAGTATTAACGAATACATTTTATTCATTTTGTAATCAATGAGACTCCATAGATGGTGAATGAATTGAACAGGTATTTGCATCAGACTTATCCCAGTAATTGTGGTAAATCAGCAAATGGAAGGGAGCACTTCAAGAAAATCACAATCACTAGATTGTGTGAATTTACTCGGTAATTGTTAGAGCTACAGGCTGACAAGTCGTTGGTCCTGATGAACTTCACCTTTGGGTTAATGAGATAGATAGTACCTTAGTATAATTTTCTAAAATTCCCTAGATTTGGGAAAAGCTCCTTTAGATTAGAAAATAGCAACTATAACTCTTTTTAATAAAAATGGAAGGCGATAGGAAACAGAAAAATATAGGCCAATTAGCTGAGCATCTTCATAAGAAGATGCTGGATATTATTATGAAAGATGTTATATCAGGGTACTTAGAAAAAAATTAAGGTAATCAGGCGGAGTCAACATAGTTTCCAAAGGGATATCATATTTAATGAACTTATTGGAGTTGTTTGAAGAAATATCATGTGCAGTAGATGAAGGGAAACTGGAAACAGAAAGTGTGCCATAGCGATTCGGTTGTGATTTATATTAGATTAGATTCCCTACAGTATGTAAAGAAAATAATTTTAAAAACTTTTCATAGTTTATATGTTCCATTTTGAGCTATTGAATGTAAATAATGATCAAGCATTTTTTTTTTCTTTGTACTCTGTAAGAATCAAAGAGCTGTTGAGTTAGATGTTGTACAGAAGTCTGTCTGTCAAATTGGAAGTGAACCCCTTACCAAGGAACAACTGTATTTCCATTTCTTACACAAATATTAGCGTATAACTTTGCTTTCACCTGGATTTTGCCTGACGTTTCTGTTTTTGTAAGCATTAAACCTATTGATTGCAAATTTCTGCCCTCTAACCTTACCTGAAGTCATTAGCATCTCACTGAAAAATATTTCTGGAAGCGCTGTTGGGTGTTGAAAACCTCATGCAAGAGACCTGTATTCACATTCAAACATTGACTGTTATTTGGTTAGTTTAACAGAGGGACATCACAACTAAACTTGATTTTGACTGGACCAGATATCCTTGTTCTCCCTCAGGTATCAATAGGTAACAATCAGGAGTTAGAATCCTGGCTAGTTTCTCAGGAGGGCAAGATTAATTATAGCTTCCATACCAACATATCAAATGAAATCAGCTAATTCAGTACAGACCAAGGATTATAACCTTGTTCTTTATTCTTTGTATGCATCAACTACTCACTCGATTTTTAACAATGAATTTTTAAAAATTTAGTGTCAACGAGAAGAATGTTTTAAATTTCAGAGAACAGGAAAGGCCAAAACAATATTGTCTGTTTATCATGATGATCATTATTATTCATTTGTTGCATGACTTTTTCCAATACATCTCACATTATTGTGCTAAGTAAAGGAGAAAATGAAGACTTTTAAAAATTCCCTTCAAAAGTGTTCCGATACTTTAAGATTAAAGTAACATGGTATTCTAATATGTTTGACTTGGGGCAGTCTGAACTGTTAAACAACCCAGCGACACTGTAATCTGTCACTTTTAAAGTGAGCTGTGAACCGCTATGGGGAATGTTCATTTGGCTTCCTTGGTGCACTATCAATTTATTATTGCAGATCAGATAAAAGTGCTTACAATATCCTCAAGTGCCTTCTTCCATGACACTCGTGAGAAAAACAAGTTAGAAGAAAAGCATTTTGATGTCAATGGTAAAAATGAAACAGAAATTATTTGCTGATAATATGGTGAAATGAGGGCAGTTTTTCCCTCAGATGAAAATGTTTGAAAGTTTTTATGAGACTATTATAGATATACTCCCTAACTTTTGCCATGACAGAGAACCTCCGCTCTGTGACAAAAGTGGTTGACAATGTCAGAAATTTTACTTCACCTTCCCCACTCTTGGGGGTAGGTTTGGGCCTGTGACATTTGCTGAGGCAGCTGGTCCTTTAAGTATTCACCCACCTCCACTCAGATTATTTGATTTTGGAATCGTTGGTGTCTGAAAACCAGAGTGTGGAGATCAATTAAGAACAAATCTGTTTTTAGTGCATTTGTTTTGGGTAGCTGTGTATTACTTTGGAGTGGAGAGGTTCCCAGGATATCTTGGGAGTGCTGAACTGTTAGCAATAGTTTACAATTCATAGGTTTTCATTTGTCTTACATAGGTAAGTCTAAGAGTCCTTCAGTACTACATAATAATAACAGGAGTGTTGTCTGTGTTTCTTGGCCACTATTTATCCCTTAACCAACATGACTAAAACAAATTGCTTACTAATTATTCTCATAGTACTTTGTGGAACTGCGTTCTAGAAGCAGTACAGTAAGGGACATTTTAATTTATCAAAGGAATTGCTAATTGCTTTTAAGAATATGTGAAAAAGACTCAAGAGTTAGCATGAAGCATAAAGGGATGATTTGTAGTTTTCTTGGATCATAAGAAATGCTGGTCCATGTCCCCGAGCAATACTTGACCTGGCAACAGTACCAACAAGAAGGAAGTGAAGATGCAAAGACCACATGGCCAAACACAGAAGCCAGATAAAGAAGCTACTGCTGTGAAGGCAGAAGGTGACAGGTACACCAATACAGAAACAAAGAGAAAGCAGACAGAGACCAAAAGAGGAGCATATTGAATTATTGTAAAGAGAATAAGTGAATGTTTCTCAGGAAGCAGTTAGTTTTTCTGAATGGTAGACAGGGAGATGGGAGTTACTGGGGACACTCTCTGAGCTGGTTAAACACATAGATCCAACCTTTTTAAATAACTGTCCCAAGAACCTGGACAGTTGTTTACAAAAGTTGGATCTATGTGTTTTACCAGAAGTGGCCAAACTGTAAACTATTATGTTATCGGTTTATTGGTTGAAAATAAATTTTGGAAAGTAATCTCATTAAAGTTCTTGTGACCTGAGAGAGTGAAAAATTAATAGAAATGTGCTTTGTATCAGACAATTATGAACTGCAAAGGTGAAATCTGTTGTTGGATAGGAGTCCTAGCATACCCTGCGTGATCCAAGAATAACAAATATGGGAAGCAATGGCTTTATGGTATTTATCACTAGATTATTAATTCAGAGACCCAGGTAATGTTCTGAGGACCTGGGTTTGAATTGTGCCATGGCAGATAGTAGGATTTTAATTCAAGAAAAACAAACAATCTGGAATTAAGTGTCTAGTGATGACCGTGATGATTGTCAGGGAAAGACCTGTCTAATTCACTAATGTCCTTTCGGGAAGGAAACTTCTGTCCTTACCTAGTCTGGCCTACACGTGACTCCAGACCCAAAGCGATGTGGTTGGCTCTTAACTAGCCTTGTGGACAAATAGGGATGAACAATGAATGCTGGCATAGCGATCGATGTCCACATTTCATGAATGAAATGAATTTTAAAAAAGCCAATTCTGTGTGGGAGAGTGAGACAGGTCATTATGGCTGTGTAAGATTTAACTTTATTGTATCCATTATTCAAAGTCTTTTTATTTGAAGCATGTTTTTTCTTTAATTCATGTTTAACTTGCTTTGTTCTGATTTGTGCAAAAGTTGCAAAAAGTGAAAGCAGGTCTTGTCAGTTATTTCATAATTTTGTGGGTCCTTTGTAGCTTTGGTTATTTAGTTTTCCCAAGGGGATGTAACTAGGATTTCCGGTGTGCAAATTATTAGCAATAACTACACATCAAAATTACTTAGTGGGCTATAAAACAGTTTTTGATTTCTTCAACTTATGAAGGAATTAAATAAATACAAATTATTTCTTTTAATAGAATAATAATGTCTCCCATTGCAATATTTCCACTTCATGATGTTTTATTGCATTAGTGATACTAATATTAAAAGAGTTCTACAAGTTGGAAACAGAAAAACAATGATGATGCCAGGTATAAAAGAGCAAGAGACTGTTGAACTTTTTAAACTGTATTGTCAGGGAAAAGTGGTTGAAGAAAAGTTCTCAGTGAGGTATATAAAATATTTAATATCATTGTAAAATAGGTCTGTAATATTATTTCAGGGCAATAGGATCAGAGAATATGATTATAAATCAAAGAAAGATAACTTTTAAAACTTACTTTTAAGGAACTTTACTCAAAAGATGAATAATCCAGCAAATGTAATATTGGATAGATTGGAAATTCAGGGTATGCTGGATTGCAAGAGGAAATTTGCAGGGATGGAGTGAATCATTGAATAACTCATAGGAGACTTAAGTCTTTGCAGTGCATCTATCAATGATTTTAACCCAGCCAATGCATTAGCAAATAATTTCCTCATTTCCCGATCAGTTAGATTCAACAAGCAAGGTGATTGTCTGCATGATGTGGTATCACCTGTAGATATTGAAATATCAAACATATGAGTTGAAGGAATTGGGAACAAATTGGAAGGAAATGGGAGATCAGAATCCAGTCCAAATCTGATGATAACAATGGCCTTGATTCAGTGATACCTCTCTGGATGTGCCATTGGGAGCTGCGAGAACCTGGAAGGAAATATTATTCCCAAGTGATGAGGTAAAGCTGACTGCAATACCAAGTAGATGGGGTTAAAGGCAGCAGGAAATGATGCCACTGTCATGGATACAATGCAGGAAGGCATTCAATGATAGCCATTTGGCCGTGGAACTTAACTATTGTTTCTATGAAGTGTCATCAACTACACTTGAAATGGGTATCCCTTGTCTCTAATTAGCCGGCAGTTACTCTGCTGGTGGGGACGTTGCTGCAGGTCAGGATTATCACAACAGCTGCCTGGAAGTCCAACACCCATCTGCATTAAGATTCTTTTGTGGTTGCACACCAGCTACAACTGATGGAATGGAAACCCTTGTGTTTGATGAACACTCCTAGGCAATATATGGGTGCTCCCATCGCTAATTGTGTATATGCTAATATCTCGCATTTGTGGGGAGCCATTCAGATCTCAAACAGCAATAGTGTCATCACTGGCAAACAAGCCTGAAGCTAGCTGTCTTGAGTAATTGTACTCTGCTGACTGTGAGATCCTGTATATCTCTCCATTTGAGCCCTGGAAGGATCTAAAGGTAAACAAAGGTTGAGGGATGTGTTGATTTTGACAGCCAGTGGGTGGCCACCTGATCCACTGGACAACACAGGCTCCATTGTTTACCATCACCTGACAGGGTACCCTCAGCCTCCTCAAAGATTATAGCATTATTTCAACATGAAAAGAAAGCTTATTCTCTCCTCTCAGTCTGTTTGGAAATGGTCTGCTCTCCAGAGAGCTGCACCTGTCTACTAGTCCACTCTGACTTGTGGGCCTGTAGGTCGGGGAGCAGCAGTTGTTTTTGGTGCAGCTCCTGCTGCTCATGATGTTTCTGCTGGTGCTCATCTTGGTCTTCATTTGCATTCTATACAATGCGGCTTCAGCAGAAAGCTTTTGAATATTCTCGATTGGAGTTCCAAAATGCAGATCAGACCTCCAAGTGTAAATGGTACCTGCAAAATGCTGTCTCAGCACAAATACTGTATACAAACCTCTTCCATGCAAGCAGTAGAAGAACCCTGAGTGTTAAGTATGTATTGGCATATTTTCCTAACACGGCTTCAGCCCCTTCAATTACTGCTCTCGTGCTGCTTTCTCTAGCAAGTTCTAAAAAAGCCCACATACCTGAGTTAAAGTCCAGCATCCACATAAATATTGTTGCAACTGAGAAGTTAACGTAATGAAATTAACATCCCGTCTCCCTGAAGGAACCTGTTTGGACACTGCCCAGAACTGCAGTAAACTGTGAAAGACAAAGGTTTGGAGCAGGCATCTAAGGTTGGCTCCTGCTTTGAATGAAATATCTGCTTCCCCCTGACCCTGTACCTGAACCCAAAGCTATATGCTCACCCGCATTAAAATTCCATTTTCTGTCTGAATTAAACATGGGATTGGATGGTAGATCGGCTGATGCAGTGTACTGGAGGAACATGCTTCACTGAGTTCAGCAAGTCTTTCCTAACCTGTTACATTTTCAGTGCAGCACTAGAGTGAATCCATGCCAGATCACAATTACATTACATATAAAAGGGTGGAATCAGTTTAGACGATCATCGATCAATGGCTAATGTTATACACTGATTTTCTTGTATATTATAATAATTAAATCTCTCATAAATACCTCTGTCCTAGGTGTTTTTCTACATGTCATGGGCGATGCATTAGGATCTGTGGTGGTGGTCGTCGCTGCTACTATATTCTATATACTTCCACTTAATGAAGATGAATTCTGTAACTGGAAATGCTATGTAGATCCAAGTATGACAATCATTATGGTTATAATAGTTCTATTATCTGCTTTCCCACTCATAAAAGAAACAGCAGTTATCCTGCTCCAGATGTTACCCAGAGGGATCAAACTGCATGAATTTGGTAAGTGAATCTATTTACTGTGTAAGCTTAATTAACGTTTGTTATGGCTTGGAGGTTTTGTTAAGATCGGCAAAGCATATCCCAAGCATAAGGAAAAATTACTCTTTTTGTGCCCCGGGTTTAATACTTCATGCCATATTTAGTCAGCTTCAAGTTGCCTGACGTTAAACTAACTGAAAAAAACATTGAAGAAATATTCTGAGTAACATTCAGTTGACTGTTTGATACCTGTCTCACCAGAGATGACGAAGTGAACAGGAACATAAAGTAATATGTTTAATACAGTCTTATTTTCTGAATTAAATATCTACATTACAGTAATCACCTCAAATTCCACAGTAACTTTGTTTCAAAATTGCAAGGATACATCCTTAGCTGTATTTATAATTTTACATCTTCCAGTTCAGCAGTTGCTTTAATGGACTACATTATATCTCGTGTTTTGTGGCATACGTAACAACATAATTAATTAGAGTTATGCTGTCTCAATTTAAGTCCAAATGCTTAATGCACCGATAAGGTGAATTTGTTTGGATTCAATGCAAAGAAAAGTGGTCATTTGTTCATTTTCGTACAAAAACAAGATTTCACCTTTGTTCAAGAGTTCAATAATCTTTTAATTATCACACTGCTTGAGAAGAGTTGGAAAAGCATGGGCCTGAAAAGCCACAGGGAGGTTTATACATAATTCCAATGGGGATTAAAAATTCTGTCAAGAGTGCATTTAGCAGCAGTCTATTGGAAAGAGAATAAACAGGGGAATTCACCATTAGTTTACTGTAAGAAATATCTGAGAATTACTAGTTTTCCTTTCTTCCCAATTTTCTAGTGTCCACATGAAATCATTGTTGAAATTTCAAAAGCCTGTCGCTTAACACACATTCCAGGAGTTAAACATGTAAATGTGTGTGGCACTTTAGTGCCAGACTCAAGGAATGCTTCAGTCTAAAAAGTGCTGTTTTTTTGGATGAGACATTAAGTGGAGGCCTTGCTTGCATGTCAGCTACAGCAGCAACTGAAACTTACATTTGTGTAGTGTCTTTAAGGTGAGGAAATACCCCACGGGCATTCTCCAGGAACATGTTAAAACCAAGTATGAAAACGAGCCACATAAGGAGATATTAGATCAGGTGATTGAGTCAGCTTGGTCAATAAAGTAGATTTTAGGTAGTACTTTAAAGGAGGAAAGCAAGGTAAGTATAAAGTTAGCATTCCAGAGCTTGGAGTGTGGGTGTGGCTAGCAGTGGAGTTGTAGGCAACAGCAACTGAATGTGGAGTGATTAAAATTATGGATAGAGGCCAGAATTAAATGAACCCAGGGTTGTGCAGCTGCAGAAGATTGCAGCGATATCAAGGAGTGAGTCCAAGGAGCGACTTGAGAGTAAGATAACAATTTAAATTATTATTCCATATGCATGTATATTATACAGACACTCGTGTGCCAGCCTCTGAGAACCCTCATGGCACATCTCTGATTCACTTACAGGACACTTCTGCACTTCAATGCTGCTCTCGGGCTGCACTTGCAATTATTATTGTAGCAAGGGCACACTGTGCTCGGACACACCCAGTTCAGGGACTGGACCAGGCTGCATCTGTGGCCTGTTCACTTGCTGTCATAACACTCGCTCACTCTGAGCCTGCCTGGATGTTCACAGCATTCTTGCCTTGCATTGGATCTTTTGCGCTTTGCCCCTTCAGCCAGTGATACCAGATTCATATCACTGCTGTTTTGCCTTGCCGTTTTGTATAGATATAAGTTAGGAATTGTCATCATTGTCAGCAGATTTCAAGGGAAATAGCCTTTGCCTTTGGAGGAGAGAATGTTTCTCTTGGCTCCCATATCAATTACTCTGAGATCAACTACTTTATGTGTCCACCTGAACATTAGATTGACAATTGTTCAGTATTAGATTGACAATTGTTCAACATTAGATTGATAATTATTCAAATTAGTTTCACCATTGTTTAACATTAGATTGACGATTATTCAACATTAGATTCATAATTATTCCAACCCAAGCAGAATCCCAGGAAACCTCAGTAACTCTGGCAGCATCTGTGGAGTAAGAAATTATTAATGTTTTGAGTCAAATGATTCTTCTTTGGAACTGAATTATTCTGAAGCTCTCTGTTACAATGTTGTCTCTTTTTGAGTCATTGCCATCAATCATTCTACTGCCGTATCTGACTGAGTAAAATTGTTGTGCCAAGGAAGGACCACTTTTGTACTTTTCCCGCTACCGTTTTCAGTAGAGACAGGATTGAGCTTTCCCAAATGAAATGATTTAGAGTTTTATATTGGGGAAATATGAGGTGTTCCTCTCAGCAGCCTCGGTAATTAGATTGTGACATTATAGAAGTGAAAGAATATTGTGCTTAATCCATAGCTAGCTCCTTTAGAACTAGAGTTAATTCAGTGGTGGATTTTCTTGGATTAATTTTATTTGATGAAATATAATGGTAATTAGATTTCAGGCAGTTCAGCTATTTGCCATTTTTTGGTCAAGATGGCAGTGGAATAGTAGTGCAGTCCTTTGGGCCCTGGTGCTTGTCCGCTCTGTCTGGTTTTCCATTTTATTTTCTACTTTCTCTACATTTTTTAAAAACTTTCCCCTTACTTACCTTTTTGTGGAAAGCTCAGATGGCATTGAGGTTGGAGGCAGGGGTTTGTTACCGGTACCGATGGTGGGAATCGTGTTTGTGCTTGTGGTGGTGCCAGCAGAGGGAGGTGAGACTGTATTCCCCACGATGGTGGGAAGAAGTGAGTTTGGACCTAGCTCCCATGTGGGACCTGACAGCTTTAGCGGTGGCTGCGTTTCCAAGATCAGCTCGGTATAAACTCGATGGCAGCATCGGCAGTACAAGATGGCGCCGAAGAAAGGTGACACGGTTCCGCGGTGGTGGCATGGCAAAGGGACTCATGGCTGCTGACTGCTTCGTGCTGGTGATGGTCTCACCATTGGGGTTGATGAGCTCCTATCCAGGCCCATGGCTAAGCACGTAAGGACTGTAATGTTCAACTTTTAACTTAATTTCCTTATTTTTCTACCTTTATACTCTACGTTTGGTTTACTTCTGTGTTTGAAGATGGTGCCAGAGAACAGCGACATTATATAACACTTTTAACTGTATTTGCAATGAACACGCATGACAATAAATACATCACTCAATATCCAAGTCAGCAGGTTACATATTCAACATGTCCTCAACCCTGGTGATAGTGGGAATGTTGCAGCTGACACACCAGTTCCAGCTTCACTTTATTGTCCTACAATAAACACTAAAATCTTTGCTCAAGGACATACATGCTTTTGCATCGTGTGCTTCATGACTTAAATTGACTCCTGCCTTCTGTGCCAATTTATTTGTCATAAGAAACTCATTTGATCCAGGTAAAAAATTGCCTGTAATTTTGTCACAGCAGCCTGTGCCCTCAAAACATTAGAAATGCACAAATATTGATGTGTTCTTGTTAAGAATATGTGAAATTTTTTAACAGTAATTTCTTCTTACTTGAAATTGCTCCTGCTATTGTTACTGATGTGTTTCACTCTGACTGAGTTAATTGCATGTTGCTACCATAGAGTATTAGTAAAATCTAGGAGGCTGCTGTTTCTCGGATGCTGTCAATACAGATATGAGTAAAGAATGCTGGGAGAAAGATGAACCTGATGATCATTGATTTGAATAATCTCACTACTCAAAAATGGGTAGCAGAAAAGCTTGCAAAATAGAGGTTGTTCTGCCATAATGCATGTTTCGTTAACATGGACTGGCTATAATGCAATTGATGAATTGGGGACACTGCTTAGAAAGGGTGAACTTTAAAAATGCATGTTGTCTGTAACGTGATTACATTGCTAACACTGTAAGCCCTGTTTCTAAAGTGTAATTTTTGTGTAATACAGGGTTGCACAAGAACGCAACCATCGCGTTATAGAAGAACAACTTGTACAGTAGTTGGAAAAGTAGACAGTTGAACAAGGGACCTTATTAATTCATGCCGAACTGTATTTGTAGCAATGAAGGCTCATGCAAGTTAAGTGTGGACCTGTTTAGAATCATAATAGAAGGACACTGGGTAGCATCAGCTTCCTTTCTAAATATGGCTGTAATTCCCAGTGCTTGATGTACTGAATGAGGAAGAGATGGAGGTATAGCAACTCAAAGGGCATTAAGAGACTCATGCAGAAACATCTGCCACATTGCTGAAATGACAGAGAAGTCGTGCCAATGATATTCAGACTTAATAGTGAGGTGTACTACCTGACCCCTCAGACATCTGTAGTGATAGTGGAAGCATATGGAATTTGCAGATTGATTGATAATACTGATTTGACATTGGCACTGCCAGTTTGGATCTGTTAAACATGATGTGGAGATGCCGATGTTGCACTGGTGAGAACAAAGTTAAAAATCACACAACACCAGGTTATAGTCCAACAGGTTTATTTGGAAGCACTAGCTTTTGGAGTGCTGCCTCTTCATCAGGTGGTTCATCATCATCATTAACCACCTGGTGAAGAGGCAGTGCCTTGAAAGCTAGTGCTTCTAAATAAAGCTGTTGGACTACAAGCTGGTGTTGAGTGATTTTTAAATTTGTTAAACAGGCAGATTAGTTAATTGTTGCCTCCTGCATGTGTTGAACATTGGATTACTGTTACTTTCTGCTTTTTGGAAAAAGAATGGCAGATTGAAACTACGTTCTTGTGATAAATGGATCTTTCTCAGGTTGGCAAGCTGTTACTGATACAATACCAAGGGATTGGAGTTGTAGCCTCAATTATTTACAATAGTGTATGATTGCTAAATTTTCCAATAACATCAAGGCCAGTTTAAAAGTAAGCATTTTGAGAGGAGGTAGTGAGTCTGCCAAGGGATATAAATAACTTAAATGAATGGCCAAAAGTTTAGCAGAAGGAGTATAATATGGGAAAGTGTGAACATGTTCACTTTGGCAGGAAGAATAGAAAAGCAGTGCACTATTCGGGTGGAGAGAGATTGTAGAACTCATTGACACTGAGGGATCTGAGTGTTCTGGTGCAAGAGTTACACAGAATTAGTAAGTAGGTGCAGCGAGTGATTAGCAAGGCAAATAAAATATTGTTGCTTATTGCAATAGAAATGGAATCTAAGAATAGGGAAGATTCAATGCAACTGTGCAGGTTCTTGGTGAGACAACATCTGGAGTGCTTTGTCCAGTTTTGGTCTCTATGGCAATGTGAGCTATAGTCCGATTTGTGGTGGAGTTGTGTGAGAAGTCAGGTTGGAACCATCTTGATGTCGGGCACATCTGACTCTGTCTTTTATATGTTAGACAAGCTGCAAGGCAAGTTTCTCAGTAGGCAGTGGGGGTTGCCAGTTAAGGGGGGATTTTTGCTTGTTAAACACCTTGTTAATAGCTAACTTGCCTCATTAATATTCAGCTTCTTGGCCTACCAGATGTGCCAAACAAGCTGTGTTGGATCACATAGTATCCAATTATTTGTTTGATTTTCTTGATCACATTGCACAATTCAGAGAGGAACAGGCTGTTCACCCATTAAGTTGACCAAGATCACTTCCTTGAACAGTGATGAACTATTGCTGTTTGTGAGATGCCAAGGTAAATACATTCCCATAATTCCAAGTTTATTCATTGTATTGGGCTTTGAGCACTTCAATATGATAAGGTGCTATGTAAACCTAAGTATCAGTCAAGTAATTTTAAGTTGCTTGTGATGGACATATTTAACATATTTTGTTCTGCATTCTCTCCTTGTTTGTCATCATCTTCTCCACGATCTTCACAATGTAAGAAAGGCTACAAAGCCTCTCAGAGCTGTAGCAGATTCTTAAAACATTCTGTCAATACTCATGTGTTGTGTGTTGAAGGACACAGGAATTTTAAATTTCACTATGAGCATGAAATAGTTGATATCGAATCTGATGCCTTCTACACATCCAATATTCCATTCCACTTCTTTGGCCTTTCCACTACTTAATTCTCAAAAAAAGTCCAACATCACTGACTGTAATCTTTAGAGAATTAGGAAGCAACCTTTACAAAGAGACATTGAAGGGCTTATACCTGAAACATCGATTCTCCGGCTCCTCGGATGCCGCCTGACCTGCTGTGCTTTTTCCAGTGACACACTTTTTGATTCTGACTCTCCAGCATCTGCAGTCCTCACTTTCTCATAAGAATTACTCAGGAAATTATGGGCCAATTAGCCTAATATTTATTTAGGTAAAGTATTAGAAAACAGTCTGAATGAAGGGATAGTGAACTACCCGAGTTAAGAGTTGACATTCAACCCTTTTCTATCCCTAGCACATTCTGAGCAAGAACGAAACATCTTGCAGTATAATATATGGAATGATTTTATAAGCATAATATGGGAAAGTGTGAATATGTTCACTTTGGCAGGAAGAACAGAAAAGCAAAAATTCTGAATGCTGCAGATGCTTGAGATCCAAAATAAAACCAGAATGTACTAGTTAAGCTGCATCTGTGGAGAGTGAATTAGAATTAGCGCTTCAAGCCCAGTATGACACTTCTTCAGAACTGGAGACTTCATTGCTATCTTGGATGACGGAACAACTTGACGTGGATTAGAGACTCTTTTGCTTCATACTTTTCTTACATCAGAGATTTCATGTCACAGAAAAAGACTTTATGATTCATTCCACAGTTATTTGAAGACATTCTATTCACTTAAACAGGGATAAATACTCAGGGTCATTTGACCCAAAACATTAACTCTGATTTCTCTTCACAGATGCTGTCAATCCTGCTGAGCTTTTGCAGCAACTTCTATTTTTGTCTCTGATGTAAACAGTTGGCCTTGCTTTCTCCAAAGCTACTTCCCTTGACGAAGACTTCTGGCTTAATTTCTCCTAATATCTTTGAAAAACAAGCTTTATCAGCCATTGTCTTTCTGTACTTTAGTAACTGTATACCTCTATATTTATTACTTAGACCTTAAGTTACATCTTAATTAGTTGTGGATAACATCAGTACTGTGAAGTGCACACATTTCCATACACAAGCATTGTTCCATTGGAAGATAAGCCAAGGATTGTCCTTATTATACTTCAAAATTATTGGGTGGAACCTTTTAGAGCACTGAGTGACATGAGCTATGACATGCGAGTCACCTGGCGAGACCTATCTCAATATCGAGAGCATCTCATTTCATCTTCTATGTTTTTGACTCATTGTTACTCATAATGCATACTTGTTAACTCATCTCATTGATGTCCAGCTTTCTGTCTGACCAAACTCATCAAACAAGACTAGATGTCGAGAAACCTTGACATGGAAGTCAGAATGGGCAACTAGCAACTTCAGCTCAGTGCTTACTTCAAATGATCTCCATGTTACTTAGGACCAAAGATCATCTCAGGGCATGATCAATGGGCATCAGCCACATGCACCCCTTATCCATGGACATTGGTATCTGGCATTTATCAACTGCTTCCCACCATAATAACTGGTGTGGGGGCACTGGAAACACAGACCTGCATTGAAGGGTGCACAAAGGCTGCAGCAGGGAGACTGTGGACATGGACAGGCACCAAGCTCACGTATTGGACCAGGCCGTATCTTAGCCGACTTGCTTTCTCTCTTGCACTGTTTGCACATACTCACCTACCTGCTTGCCTGCACTATCCACGCCATGCCTTGTCATGCTGTGCCAGTTACTGCAGTCACATGACCAGGCTGTTTAGCTGTCCATCTTGCTGTACTGCATGGATTCCCAAGGCTTCCAGTAACAGAGGCTGTTTATTAGACATTGATCAACGTTTATGAAACTTCCTAGCAGAGGGAGCGTCAGGGTTCTGGGCACTTCTGCTCCAGTCTGTGTGGTCAGGTTGCTCAAATGGTGGATGCAGGGGAGTCAGCTCACAGAAACTATGGGAGTTGGATTGGCAGGGTAGAAAGGGGCTAATGCAGCAGCTAGGAGACTTGGCAAATTAATTTTTCAGGATCAGCTCTGCAGGCTGGAGGGGATGGGGAGTTGATGGTATAGAATCCCTAAATTCTGGCCATCCTAATGTTGTTCTTTGGACCCCTTTTAGGGCACTGAGTGACATGAGCTATGACACCTCCCTGTCCCAGACAATTGAAAACACAATCTCATCATTGGTTCTGAATAAACCAGGACTAATGCCGCTTAATATTTCAATCATTGGTCTAGGATAATCAGAAATCATTTCACAAAATAGTCCAGTTTTGTTTTTAGTTCAAGCTTGTGATGACAAGGTTTTTGTAGCCTCACTGAATGTGTGAATGTCGCAAAGCTAATATGCTTATTATAACTGATCTTTTTGAAATACAGGATTCCATGAGCCAGTTTCTGCATATTTGTATCAGGTTCTCCTTTTAACTTGTACATGCTTTTACCATCAGGAGGGTCCAATAGTGCAAGCTTTTCCATAGCTGTTAATGATGGGCCTTGAACTCAAGATATCCAACCAGTGATGCACTTCTCTAAGCAACTCGGATTTTCTTTTGAGCCAGTCACTCCAATGACTTATGCAGTACCATGAATATTAAAACTGAAGATTGCTTCATTCTCTGTTGGATATACAGGATTCTAGTACTATAGCTACCAGGCCAATTACAATTCAGGTCTTGTGAAATTGGGAGACAATAAATTTACATCAAAATATTACATTCAGAGTGTAAAGCTAGAAAAATCTTAATTTAAAATATCTGCTTTTCATTTTATTAATTAAACAAATTCTAAAGTCACAATTTCCATGTTTTGCAGATGAAAAATTGTGTGCAGTTGATGGAGTGCATGGGATTCATGAACTCCATATATGGGAATTGGCTGGAGGTAGGCATATTGCAACTCTTCATGTGAAATGCCTGGATCTTTCCTCCTACGAAACAGCAGCATTACAAATACGTGAAATCTTCCATAATGCAGGAATTCACTCTGTTACCATTCAGGCAGAGTTTGTTGATACAGTGCCTGGTTCAACTCTAAAGTGCAATTTTCCCTGTGTCCGAAAGGAATGTGAAAATAAAATGTGCTGCATTTCTCAAAATGACTGCAACCTTGATGCAGAAGGTTCCATAGAGATGCGTAACAATTCTCCAGGGCCATCGAGAAATGGCTTCATGGGTAACAATGCAGCAGAAGATAATGTAGAAGAACTTTCTATTCTTCCATCCTATGACCTGACAACAACTAAACAGAAAGAAGGAAAGGAAGCCACAAATGGGCTGTCGCATTTGCACAGTACATCACTATAATTTGATTTTATAGGCAAGAGAGATTTTGCATTGAAGTTGAATTTAGGACTGGTAAACCTACAGATTATACTCATTATTAAAAGCAAGACTGCTACAGCAAAGTTTGATGTAACTATTAACGAGCAGCTTCTTCATTATAACCTGTCTGAAATGAGTTTGATGAACTAAATACAGATCACAACAGCTATCTTATTTGTGCTGCTATAAAAAGTGAAACAAAGTGGCAAATTACAATTTTAATGTTTTACTTCTTGTGTACATTAAATCTGAGTGAATTCCTCAGTTCTATTTAATTTCTGTTGCATGAAATCTTTAACTTTGACATTGCTGTCAGATGTCCGGTACTGACCATTTTTTTCAGAGCATTAAAAGACCATTTAAATTGTTCAAATCTCATTAAACCACAGCCATTGAATTTTGTTTTGCATGACTGTATCATGAAATTATCAGGTATCAGGGAATTGTTTTTTTTACACAACTGTTCAGCAGGGTTGTTTCCAGACAAGCTGCTCTTTCTAATGAGTTTTGTCTGGAAAGCATCAGTCTGATTGCTAATCTGTGTTCTTCATTAAAAAACAGTGTGATGTTCTTTGTTGCCACCTGAGTTTTATTAATTACAATTACAAACACTGGGGTAATTGAATGGGAGACATGTCTTTATTCTAAACAGTGATTTGGATCCAGTGAATTCCTGAGATTGAGATAATATGGATTCAGTACTGAGTAAGAATCAAAACATGTGGATTGGGAGAGGGCACAAAAATAAACTTTCATCTGGATTTGGTGGGGGAGCCATAGGTTTCTTGTATTCTAACCAAATTACTGCTTTAACTTTCAGTGATGTTGGTGGGTATGGGTGGGGTGGAGGGAAGAGTGGAATAGGATTTGGATGATGACAGGAAGAGAGCAAATTTGCCATTCATCCCGATCGCAAGGGGACATGCTTTGGGAATAGTCTAAGCCACTTTGAGAATTTGGGTCTTTGTGTTGTTATGAAATCTGTGGGTGAACTTATTCAGTAATTTTTGGTTAATTTGTAATTGTAATTACTAACAAGCTTCTGAAAACCACATGTACTGCTGTGGTTGTGAATCCTTTTTAGATGTTTGGATGGTATAGTTTTGTTACTAGATGCATTTGTCACAAAATCACATCTCTGATTTATTGATATGTACTCCTATTCCTGCCCGGAGGTGTGATTAGAATGTTGTTCTTACAAGAGCCATAAATTTAATTCTTGTGGTAATTTTTCATGAGATATTAAAAAACTGATAAAGTGAACAAGCCTAACGTTGGTCTAGAGATTGACGTGTTTTCTTCTGAAAGCTTGTGTAATTACAACAGATTTCAGGCAAAGCATTTAATGATAAACAAACCTCCTCAAAAGAGATTGAGTTGTAAGTTTAAATAAGTATGCCGAGGTTTTGCCTCATTAATTTTTGGAGGGAAATGGAAAGAGGTATTTCACAATTTTCACTCAATTGGTTACATATGTCAGGAATTGTTTGTATTCAGGTAGATGGTATGTGAAAGAAACAAGTTTGATGGGCTGAATTTTGTTCTAATCTCACCCTGTGGTTTTGTTTTATACTCTAGCTTCACTTCAATGTGCAGTATGCCTTAAAATGATTTGTTTCTGTCAACAGTATTTGGCATCACACTGCCAAGAAACCATTTATTGCCAAAGCGTAAAGTCCAAAAAGATTAGAAAAGCAGAAACTATTAGGGCGATCAGGAAGGATTCTTTCACTTCCCCAGAATGAATCTGGATACTTAAATTGTACTTTAAACATGAAAGAATGTGGTAGAAATATATCCTTATTTTAGCCTACATGTGCATATATCATACAGCAGTATCCAATCAGATTATCAACAATGCCATTTGCTGGGGGTTTACACATTCTCATAAGAAACAGTTCATTTTAATGAGCAAAATCATTATCAAATGTTAAATTACTGCTTTGAACTGCCTTTCAAAAATGTTGTGATTTGTAGTTGTTTTCAAGATTACAGTTAATTCTGATTGAAAATTCTTGCGGAAATGTATTTCTTTTGTTCTGTTACTTCTGTTTGTAGTTATTGTGCTGCAATTAAAAGTGGGCACTGTATACTCTGAAAATAATCATCCTGCACAAGTGTTAATGGTAATAGTATGCATGTATTGTTTGATATGCTTTTCAAGAGTGAATGATCTTCGAGAATGTGTAGACAGGTTGAGACAATATAAACGTGATACTTGAAATTTACAAATAAATATACTTATTTTGAAATGTTATTCTCAATGGGAGAGTAAAGCTACTTGTTGTAAGATATGAGTGTTTACCTATGCAATAAAAATAAAATAAATCTTTGTGAAGGTAATGTTATTTTTGAAAGAATTCAATCATATATGTGTGGGTAAGAGAGAGAAACTTTGTACTGAGTATTTCAATGATCACAGTCTAATAATTGTGCATCCTCCTTGACAATCTTTGTCTCTAACTTATGTTTTATAGTTACAAGGCATTTTTTCGACCCTGTCTAGCTGTGTTTAACGTGTTTAAATGGGTATGCTCATGCTTTTGTCTGTCGTTTTTGCTCCTCTATCCATTTCTTCCAGTCTGTGTACAGTTTTGTCCTAGTTTGCCCCGGTACTGTTTCTCAGTGTCTAATTCTGTGTCATGATTTCTGCCTTCCTCCTTGTCAGTTTGATTAACATGCATATTGATAATGTTTTCTGCTTGAATCCAGACATCAATATTTTAATATATGTAGATCTCTCTGCCGTTTGAGACCTCATTGTCATTGTTTGTTTGAAACTAGGAAGTAGTTTTTTTAAAGTAAAATGTACTCATTGATTCTTAATTCCACTGAAGTCAAAAGATAGCAAACTTGTTAGAATCTGCATGTCACTTTGATGAAGAGCCTGCTGGTGGCTACATTTAGAATAGTGATACTCTTCACATTTTCTCAGCCAGACCTCACATGTTGAGAAAAGCTAGTCATGAACATATCACAGTACGAAGTAACTGTTGAGGTCTTGTGGCTCACAAGGTAGCATCATCAGGCAGATTTTCCACTTTCTAGAGTTCATGGGCAGTGGAGAGAAAGTTGTGAGTGTACATCGAAAGCAGAAGAGCAGATTCTTGATATCAAGAAAAATACTATCGTTTTTTTTCCCTTTGGGTTCAAGTGGCAAGTTCTGAATTTCACTAATGTGCCACGCCTACCTTATTTCCATGCTTCTATATCTCATCATTAACTAAACTTGCCTCATTTCTACGTAGCTTCCCATTCTCCTGTCCTTCACTGGTAAAGTCAATGGCATCAACTGCCAACATGAAAATCAGAGCAGTTCGCTGGCATTGGCAGCTTGATGCTTGTTTGTCTGGGTCTTCATCCAAAGCTATCTTCACTATGAGGACGCTGTGTACTCCGTGAGCATTGACCTCTTCTAGCTTTCATCCAAGCATGTTGGCAACAGCAGACCATCAGCCCTACCACACTAGCATGAGCCAGCTTTTGAGCTAAATCTCACACAGGTTCGATTCCTGCCTTTGGTCGCTGTCTAGAGTTTGCACATTCTCCCTTTTGTCTGTGTGGATTTCCAGTGGATACTGTCATGGCCCAAAGATGTGCAGGTTAGGAAGATTGGCTGTGATAAATCTTTGATGACAGCGAGTCTAGAACCAGGGGTCACAGTCCAAGGGTACAGGGTAAGCCATTTCAGACTGAGATGAGGAGAAATCTTTTCACTCAAACTGTCATGATCCTGTGAAATTCTCTGCCAATAAAGCAGTTGAGGCCAAAACATTGAATGTTTCCGACAAGGAGTTACATATAGTTTTTAGTCTAAAAAAGGGGACAGAGTGCTGAGTTGGATGATCAACCATGATCATGTTGAATGGCAGAGTGAGCTTTAAGGGCTGAATAGCCTACCCCTGCTTCTATTTTCTATGTTTAAAAGTCTCACTCCAGGATTTCCTGGCAATAATGGGAGCATTCCAGATGGGACCAGGCCTGCTGATAATTTCCTTGTCTTTTTGATACACCGATGTCATCTGCTAAGAGCAGGAGAGATTCCTGATTAAACATTACACAGATTACAGCTTCAGTCACAGCAGAAATCGTACAGGAAAAGAGTAATGAGGAGGTCTACGTCCAAGACTGATGAACACGGCTGAAGCAGGAGAAGTGACCATGGACAGTAACAGATCGGGAGCCAGTAGCCAGATGTTTCTGAACCAGCGCAAGGGGAATTTAAAGATAGAAAGTGAAACTAACCTCAGTATCCATTGGATAAATTATGGACTTGTGTGGTCTTTCACATAATTAAAACCTGCCGAAGAGTTTTTTTTTCTGTTTGACTGAATGTTTGCGTGAAATGTGCTCGACAGTGAAAGTTACCAGAGCCCCAAAGGCTATGTCTGTGCAGTGCATGAATCTGTGGATAGTGTTCTTTTCCTTTAGGGAATCTCACATTGTTGGGTGCTGCAGCCCCCTCCCTCACAGGTCCATCTACCCTCTGTGTGGCTGCAGCCATTTTCTTTCCCATTGCACACTTAGTATTTCCACATATTGGAAGATGACAGTGAGTGCTCCTCTGTCTGGGGTTTGCAGCCTCTGTGTCCACATATCAGTCAACCCCCAAATATCCATATCCCTTTCCTTGTAACCCTGACCATAAACCCTTGACATCTCTCCAGCTCCCAACCCAATATGAGTCTTCACCTGTCCAGCTTTTTCCCCCAAGCTGCTGATTTCTGATGTGACAATGTTTTGTCATACACTACCCTCTCCTTGAAACCAGGGTGCACCTGATTGGATTTAAGCATTCCTGCAAAAGCCCCTTCCTCTCCAGGTTTTATCTTCCCCTTTGCAGATACCGTCACCCCCCAGCACCACCCCAGCTCGCCTGAAGAATAACTTGCCATAGCATCTTCCCAGGGCAGCAACCCCCCTCCCCCCCAACGCTCCTTTTCAGTTTCTGAGAATGGACTTTGCAGACTGTGGCCCATCCCCTTCAGTAATGTAATCTGAGAGCCCTGGACCAGAAGTGCAAGACCTCTGTCTGGTTCACGTCCCCAACTGCATTAGCCTTATCCCTTGGACTAACTACTATGGAGCTGCAGGACTGACTGTGACCCGTTCACTGGACTGTAGAGGCACAGCCCCCCTGACCATGTCAATTCTGGAGACTAGCACTGGAGACTATCCATTGCTTACACTGCCAAGATCCCCAGACTGATGGATTCCCTCCATGGCCTTTGATGAGGACTACTCCCCTAAGAGTTGAAACATGGCTATGCACTTGCTCCACATGCAGTGTGTTTGTCACGTAAGCTGTTGGCACATGGTGAATATGTGAGATTGACATAGCACCCTGCCGTACAGCAAGATGTCTATCCCCAAGACTGAGGGATTGCTGAGTCAGCAAGGCAGGATGCCTGATGATGTGTCTTTACTAAGAGGCACAGCAAGGCATGAATGGTAAAAGCTAAGTGAGTGCTAAGAGAGAGACAGCATGCAGACCTGAGATGCAGCCTGGTCCAAACCGTGAACTGGGGGCCTACCCCATGTGTAAATAATGTCCCTACTGCAGCTTTTCAATGGTAGTTACTCATGTGCCGTGCAGTACAAGTCTGTGAATCTAATGTGCCCTGCCAGTTTATGGGAGAGATGCCATGATGGTCAGGATGGATTGTAAATGCTACATGCCCTGACTCAGTAATGCCCTTTAAATGGGAGGGTCACTGCCATCCAGTCTTGCCTACACGTGACTCCAGATCCACAGCAATCTGTTTGAGTCTTAACTGCCTTCTGGGCAATTAGGGACAGGTAATAAATCCTGTCCTAGCCAGTGACACCCTCATACCATGAATGAACAAAAAAAATGTCAATATCTGGATGAGGGATGTGTGTGTGACAGGAGCCCATAGATCTTGCCCTGAAACACTGTTTTGAGGTATGTAACATGGAGGTCCTTTAGAACAAGCAGCGAGCTGAATCCACCCCCTCTGGTTGACATGTTGAGTTTTTTCCTAAAGCTGAATGTTACTGAGGTGAGTCGTGCTGTTAGCAAGCTGGTTAAGAGTATTAAATCTCCATTAATTGGTAACTCACTACTGTCCAGGGGTGTCAAATGACTTATAGTTACTGCACATTGAATGCATATATGCTGGTTTCTTGCATTCTAAGCTATACCAAATGCAGCAAAAGGATTTAAACAGGAATTCAGTTATTTAAGTAATGTGCATAAACTACATTAAATCAGTCTTAAAAATTTGGACTCAAGTTAATCTTATTGAGAGAACGGAACTCGTACAGAATTAACTTTAAGAACTGTCACCTGACAACTTCAGCACCAACAAGTATAAAGATGAAAAGCTGGTTATTCATGTGCTAAGGATAGGGAGCTGAAAATCAGTGTGCACGCAAAGTGTGAGGCACTATAGCTGATAGGTATTGTGTACATCCCACAGATCTTAGTGTATAATTTTTGGTTATCCTGGGTGTGAGTATGCAGATATTTAATGTAAAATGCCAAATTCAGGTTCTGGGGAAAAATGGTTAAAAATGTGTTTTTCTTTCAGCGAATTGTCTGACTGAACCAAAAATTTAAAGTTTGCATAACACATCCCCCAGAAATGGCAACCTTGTCCATTTTCTTCCAAATGTATAAAATTAATATTGAATATTTATATTTAATAACTAATAAAAGTTTACACATTTTAAACTGATCTGCATTTGCGACTGGTGTTACAAGTGGAAGCGAGCACTATTCTTTTTGAAAAGCACTACTTCTCAGTACACTTACCTCTGTTACCACTGCTGCTTACTTCGCATTTAGTGATATGTGAACATTTGTTGTGCAGCAATTGTTTAGCACTGTAACTTATAGATTTCTGGGTGTCTTCGTGCATGATTCTCAAAAAGTTAGTTTGCAGGTAAAGAAATAATTAGAAAAGTTAATAGAATGTTATTAGTTATTGCAAAGGGAATGGAATAAAATGTAGGAAGTGACCCTGGCGAAATACATACTATTTGTCACCTTATTGAAGGAATGATGTAAATGTGTTAGTCTGACCTTTCCAAAACTGAGCTGAAAATGTGTTGCTGGAACAGCGCAGCAGGTCAGGCAGCATCCAGGGAACAGGAGAATCGACGTTTCGGGCATAAGCCCTTCTTCAGGAAAGCCCTTCTTCCTGAAGAAGGGCTTATGCCCGAAACGTCGATTCTCCTGTTCCCTGGATGCTGCCTGACCTGCTGCGCTGTTCCAGCAACACATTTTCAGCTCTGATCTCCAGCATCTGCAGACCTCACTTTCTCCTTTCCAAAACTGCACAATCTGAAATTGAATTGAAACCAAAAGCTGAGTGATTGACTTGGGCATGATTGAACTGATTCTTACTACCCATTTGCCAAAATTTGATTACAATAGAAAAGAAAAGAGGTTGTATTTTTATAATGCTTTTTATGACTACTGGATATCTCAAAGCACATTGTAGTCAATGTAGGAAAGACAACAGACAATTTCTGCGTAACTGACTCCCAGAACAACCAAATGATGATAACCCGATAATAAATGATAAAACATCTGTTTGTTGTAATGTTGACTGAAAGATAAACATGACTGGTTCATGAGGGGGAATTAATCCACAACCCCCCGCCCCCCCCCCCCCCCCCCCCCCCCACTGTTTAAAATAATATGATAGGCATTGTATTATAGCTTGTAGCAGATATGAAATATATCTTGAAGGGACATGCTTATGTTATCATCACCAAATCATGGCATGTTGACTTCATGGTATAAAGCCCTCAGTTTTCATCTTACTGAGCTTGGACCTCTTGGAACATTGCACCCTGAGGGAAATATGAATCACTTGAGACAGACATGCAAATGCCTGTGATTGTAATGTACATATATAAATATCAGGAGCTGCATCAAAAATTCATTGAATTGTTCAGTTTCATGTAATCCGTGTCTCATTTCATGTTGCAAGAGATAATAAGTACCATAGCATAATAGTTGCAGATCATCAGCTATCAATGTCTTACCACATCAGGATGGCAGCAAAGTAGTAAGCACCAGTAACTGATTATTAAAAATCCTCACTGAAGATTAGAGTGTCCTGGACTATTTGAGCAACCAAGCACGATTTGTTTTTGCGAATACAGATCTTTAACTTATAAAGCCAGTAGGCAGACTTTTATACTTTTCACTCAAATGTTCAAGACCAATCAAGCTAGAAGCCCACTGTCTCTTTAACAAAAATAAAATACAAAGTTTCAACCTACTTCCCAACAGAACATTTAAGATACAGCCATTAAAATACTTGTAACATGTTTAAAGGCAAAGTCAGCAGCTAAATGCTTCTGACAGATTTAAAGCTAACATCCAACAGTCAGAGAATACTATCAATTTAATGGAAGTACCATCATGTTTGGCAAAACAGTGTTTTAAAAACTGAAAAGTGACTTTTTAAACTAGCGAAGCTTAACTGTATGCAATAGTTGGTTGGTTATGCCCTTTTACTTCAGTTGTTGCCAAAACTAACATATCATTCACTCTTCCCACTAGTGGCTTAAACCTGCTACTACAGGCCTTTATTTATTAAAGATACTGACTTTACTCAGCATAACTTTATAAAAAGCAAACAACCATAGAAAATAAAGTAAAATAGAAAAAAAAGGAATAGAGTCATAGAAATGTACAAAATGGAAATAGAACCTTCAATCCAACTCATCCATGCCGGCCAGATATCCTAAACTAATTGAGTCCCATTTGTCAGCACTAGACCTCTCGACCCTTCATATTCATATACCCATCCAGATTACAGTACAGTGAACTAAGTTAAAGAAAGGAACAAACAAGCCCTGCATTCTACTCAATAAAACAAAAAGCCACAGATCTTTAATAATTAATTATAATGGATTAGGCAGCAACTGACAACATCACTAAATTAAAGCTATTTAAGTAACATCAAGCCTTAGGTAATCCTGACAGGAGACTTTTAAAAATATTATTTGCTAGTAGCAAGGAGGCACTTTGCATCATATACGCATCAAATCTTCTTGACGACGGTAAGAAAGTTCCTGAGTAAATCTGGAATGTACTTGAAGACAAGCTGAAGACTACCTGAACAACTTTCAGATTAACAGAGTCCAACTCTTGTCTAATAGACAAATGCTCCGGAGTCTGTTAATGAATTTGTTGTTTGATGCTGCATGTGATTTCTCTGAAGAAGAACTCCAAGAGGCTAATTGAATTTGTTCTCTATTCTGATCAAAGCCTTTTGGAAATATCTAGGGAAGATAAAAGACCATGTCACTGAAGGTTTATTAAAGGTTGGACACTAACATGAAGCCACAGAGACAGGGAAACTTCAACTGCATACTTTGGAAGCAGACAAGCTATTGCACCAGTCAGCAAATTGCACCAAACCAGTTTATCACATTTATTCAGAAGATGTATGGCCTTTCCTCACATCTGTAAAACATATGGCACCAAAGGACACTGGCCTCATATGGAGAAGATCTGGCTTTAAAAGCCAAGCCAGACCCTGATGACCAAAAAGGTGGTGCAATGCTGGCAATGTGGAAAGCTGCCTGAATGTATGCAAACATATCAATAAAGTAAAAAGTCAAAAAACTGAAAAGCAACCATTAAAAGATGATCAAGGCCCTGATATTGACAACATCGTGCCCCATGTTGACAGTATATGCAGCAGATTTAATAACCATCAATATCATATGTTCTCAAAATGCCAGTCAACAAAACCTGAAAGGCAAATTTGATACAGAAGCTGTTGCCAACATATTACCACTATACATCCGAAAAGACATGTTCCTCAACTAGTGCACTCCATGGTATAAGTTACAAAGATCATCTCACAACATACAACAGCTCCTCAATTTCATGTGGTGCATAATGACATTCTAATGCCAACGTGCAAGTTCAGCTTGGATTCCTGAAATGTTCTACCTGGGTTAGGGACTACTTCTTTGTACAAATCTCAGCATCATAACCATTTATGAGTTTATGGTGACAAGAATACCCTCTTCAAAGACAAGGAGAACGAAAGAGATGCACCATCAACAGATGCAGGTAAAAACTACCACAACTACACACTGGGTAGAGAGTGGCAAATACCTGGAAACCAGCAAAGGTTTCTAGGCAACACTACTGGGCTGGCTTGTCTGAAGTCATTACTGATCATGACATTCCAAAGAAAGAGAAGCCAGTTCAGACCAGTGCATTATTTACCAATCATGCACATAGAAATTGAGGAAGAAAACTTCAGCGCTGATGATTGTGTGATGACCCTGATGGATAAAACTTGCAGCAAGACAACCAGGTTTTCAGCCAATAGCAACTGGGAATAATATGTACCTCACAATATGGGTATACAACAACCAGATAAAGACAAATTCTCAAGCCTCCAGAACATTATATCAAAGTTTGAATTATTAATCTTGTCACTCTGTCTGTATAATTGGTGGATTGCCATTGAATTACCTTTGGGATTTATTTTATTTGGAAAAAGGGAGGTGTTGTGTTATGTCTTGCAGCAGATGTGTGAGACACCTTTAAGGGACATATCACGATATGTGCCGTAATGTTATAAAGCTCTCAGTATCCATCAGACTGAATTCTGTCTTCTTGCAGCATGGCCTGCTGAGGGAGATGTACTCCACTACATCTGAATTACTTATCTTGAGCCCAAACCACATGCCTCTAATTGTAATGTACATTTCTAATAAATTGTAATGGAAGTCCACCGAATTCTTTATTACTGTGTGACCCATATCTCATTTGTATGTTATGGAAACTAACGTAAGTATTGCAGTGTGAATATTGCAGATCATCTGTATATCTCTCACACACCACATCAGTGAGATCTTCTACATTTACCCAAGCAGCAGATTAGGCCTTGGTTATATACCTCATTTGAAAGATGGCGCCTCCAGCTGAACTTGCACTGTCTCAGTACTGTTTACACCGCTGAGGCCAAACGCCAGCTCGCAGATACCTCCTCCTACCGTCCCCTTGACCATGACCCCACCCCCCACCACCAAACCATCATCTCCCAGACCGTCCATAACCTCATCACCTCAGGGGACCTCCCATCCACCGCCTCCAACCTCATAGTCCCACAACCCCGAACCGCCCGTTTCTACCTCCTGCCCAAAATCCACAAACCTGACTGCCCCGGACGACCCATCGTCTCAGCCTGCTCCTGCCCAACCGAACTCATCTCGGCATACCTCGACACGGTCCTGTCCCCATTAGTCCAAGAACTCCCCACCTACGTTCCTGACACCACCCACGCCCTCCACCTCCTCCAGGATTTCCGCTTCCCCGGTCCCCAACGCCTCATCTTCACCATGGACATCCAGTCCCTGTACACCTCCATCCCCCATCACGAAGGACTCAAAGCACTCCGCTTCTTCCTTTCCCGCCGTACCACCCAGTACCCTTCCACCGACACCCTCCTTCGACTGACCGAACTGGTCCTCACCCTGAACAACTTTTCTTTCCAATCCTCCCACTTTCTCCAAACAAAAGGAGTAGCCATGGGCACCCGCATGGGCCCCAGCTATGCCTGCCTCTTCGTAGGGTATGTGGAACAATCCATCTTCCGCAACTACACTGGCCCCACCCCCCATCTTTTTCTTCGCTACATTGATGACTGTATCGGCGCTACCTCGTGCTCCCACGAGGAGGTTGAACAGTTCATCCACTACACCAACACCTTCCACCCCGACCTCAAATTCACCTGGACAGTCTCGGACTCCTCCCTCCCCTTCCTAGACCTTTCTGTTTCTATCTCAGGCGACCGAATCAACACGGACATCTACTACAAACCTACCGACTCCCACAGCTACCTGGACTACACCTCCTCCCATCCTGCCCCCTGTAAAAACGCCATCCCATTCTCCCAATTCCTTCGTCTCCGCCGCATCTGCTCCCAGGAGGACCAGTTCAAAATACGTACAACACAGATGGCCTCCTTCTTCAAGGACCGCAATTTCCCCCCCGACGTGGTCGACGGTGCCCTCCACCGCATCTCCTCCACTTCCCGCTCCTCCGCCCTTGAGCCCCGCCCCTCCAACCGCCACCAGGACAGAACCCCACTGGTCCTCACCTACCACCCCACCAATCTCCATGTACAGCGCATCATCCGCCGTCACTTCCGCCACCTCCAAACAGACCCCAGCACCAAGGATATATTTCCCTCCCCTCCCCTATCAGCTTTCCGTAGAGACCACTCCCTCCGCGACTCCCTTGTCAGATCCACACCCCCCACCGACCCAACCACCACTCCCGGCACCTTCCCTTGCAACCGCAGGAGGTGCAACACTTGCGCCCACACCTCCCCCCTCACTTCTCTCCAAGGCCCCAAGGGAAACTTCCATATCCGCCACAGATTCACCTGCACCTCCACCCACATCATCTACTGCATCCGCTGCAGCCGGTGTGGCCTCCTCTATATTGGGGAGACAGGCCGCCTACTTGCGGAGCGATTCAGGGAGCACCTCTGGGCCACCCGGACGAACCAACCCAACCAACCTGTGGCACAGCATTTCAACTCCCCCTCCCACTCCACCGAGGATATGCAGGTCATTGGACTCATCCACCGCCAAACCACAACAACCCGACGGTCGGAGGAGGAGCGTCTTATCTTCCGACTGGGAACCCTCCAACCGCAGGGGATGAACTTGGACTTCACCAGTTTCTTCATCCCCCCTCCCCCCACCTTGTCTCAGCCGGATCCTTCCAGCCCGGCACCGCCTTCCTGACCTGCAGTCTTCTTCTTGACCTCTCCGCCTCCACCCTACTCCGACCTATCACCCTCACCTTGACCTCTTTCCACCTATCACATTTCCAACTCCCCTCCTCCAAGTCCCTCCTCCCTACCTTTTATCTTCTCCTGCTGAACACTCTCTGCTCATTCCTGAAGAAGGGCCTGTGCCCGAAACGTCGAATCTCCTGTTCCCTGGATGCTGCCTGACCTGCTGTGCTGTTCCAGCAATAAAGTTTCAACTTTGATCTCCAGCATCTGCAGACCTCACTTTCTCCTCAGTACTGTATTGTAATGTTAACCTTATTTTGGGCTCACACTCTGGAGTTGGACTTTAACGCCAGAATTTTGTTATTGAGAAGTGAGAATGCTACCAACAGAGCCACAACTGACAATCACATGCCTGTAAGAAAAAAATCTTCACATATTAAACCTGGTCATACAAGATGCAGACTGGCACATTGGTGGATGCAATGGGCTTCATAATTACAGAAGAAATGGCACTCTTGTTACTTGTCATTAAAATTGTAGAAGGGATGATAGATTAAGAAGTTGGGATGCCTCAACTCACCACAATGTACTGACGAGCACTATTTTCGTCAACCCCTTTAGTCTTAATGCAGCTCTTATTCACTCCAATTAATGCATGTAGTCAAGCAGAAGAAGTGTGCTAAATTCTGATCAAAGGAATTATTCAAGTGATTCAAGCTTATAATATATCACCCTTCCCTTGCCTAAGAACCCTTGTTAATTACTGTATATACTCGTGTATAGGTCAATATCATGTATAAGTTGACCCCATATTTTGGCCAAAAAATCTTGTATTTTCCATATATCTCGTGTAGAAATCAACCCTACTTTATCGCATTAAATAGCATTCATTGATACCGGTAACTCTATTCATCGTTCTTTGTTTACTATATCGCAGCTCTATTCATTCATTCATAACTCTACTGCTGCACTTGATTTA
This sequence comes from Chiloscyllium plagiosum, assembly GCF_037043375.1. Lineage (NCBI taxonomy): Eukaryota > Metazoa > Chordata > Chondrichthyes > Orectolobiformes > Hemiscylliidae > Chiloscyllium > Chiloscyllium plagiosum. The sequence goes on from NW_028270148.1 coordinate 45,564,184, forward strand.
CTACAGCATATTTTCATTCATTCATTCATTCAGACCGGTACTAAGTCTATCGGTTCTTAACGCACTTTTTTCACTATACATCCAAAAGTTAATATCGTTAAAAGGTTAATCATTTTAATTGTACCATTATATCTGAACAAAAGTGAGATATATTAGCTACATATTGGTATATCTTTAATTCTTTGAAAAATGTTTTAATGTTGCTGAGGTTCATAACATATGAGAGTAAATGGGAGGGAAATGGAAGAATTTGGTGGGAAAGTTCAAGATGCTAACACATTCAGAATTTCCTAAATGTTTCATTTTAAGTGTGCCATTACACCAGGCCATGACAATGTTGAACAGTGTGATTTTGCAGGATTTCAATGAATCTTTGACATGTTAAATTTTCATACCAGTCTCTTGCTTTTATCCGGTAATTACCTTTACCGCAATTCATTGTGTTTTTCTTCTTTACTCGGGATTAGTTGTGCGATCAAATTGACTTTTGCTAATAATATAGTATTTTGAACTGCAGCATGAACTTCAGCCCTTCAAAATTTGTGCCCATGCATTAGTCGACCCCCTAATTTCAGCTTAAAACATTATCTTCAAAATCCGACCGATACACGTGTATGTACAGTAGCAAGACTCTCTACCAAATTTCTCAAGCACTCCAGCATGTCCCATCATTATCCATAAAAACACCATCTCAGATCCATCAACGCCAGGGATTTCTTTAATGATACCAACAAGAATGCCCACACTTATTCATAAAACACAAGTTGAACACAAAGGAGATGTTGAAATCAAAGAACCCACTGTCTGAAGGGTCAGATTGGGCATGATGTTCAGCTGAAGAGTTGTGGGATGCAGACATTATATTCAGTGCATTCAAAGAATCATTTGTAAGTACAGAAATGTGATAATCCTATTAGCATCCAGTTGTAAAGGTGTACAGGAATGATGGTCACATTCCTTGTATTGTAGCCCATTCTGGAGCATATAGTAACTCCACTAAAATTCTCAGCAAAGGCTTTGGCCTTCATTACACACCTGCCTTCACCTCTGGTTTCTGAGTGTGTGCAGATTAGATTGATCTCACATCAGATTTAACTAACTTCTGGTGCTGTCAGATCTGCCATGGGTCAGCTGGACTGTTGAACCAGGCTCCAGCAACAAAGGTAGAGTAGGAGCTGGCATACATACAAGTTCTATCATCGAGACAATCCACACTTGATTATATTTGTCAGCTCTGCTTCCTGACTGCGTGAATACAAGAAGTCACACAGGATTATAAAGGATCTTGTTGCTAGAAAAGAAACTAGTAGTCGGGCATTAAGAAGGTACTGCTCCAGAAATTAGAGAAATCCTGTCTCAAAGGACATGCAGCAGGCTAGCATTTCCCTGGGAGAGCCAACAGATGGGTAGCAAATGAGGTTATATTGTACATAAATCATATAATTACAATAAAGGGAAGCCTAGCATTTCCCAACATTAAGATTAATCAGCCAGAACACTGCAATGTACAGAATAAATATCAGCAACAACATAAAGCTTTGGGGGTCACAAAAACCACAGGGAAACAACAAAACTAGTGGATAGTTGGCAGAACTGGGCAGAAATACATCCTTATAGGTAGATGCTAGCAGAATTTGTCAGTGCCTCAATGTCCTTAATGCGTTCAAGGGTATTAACGGTCCATAGCAACATATGGTAAAAAATTCCAATCGGCAGAGTTCACATATGAATGCATTACACACTCACAATACATTCCTCTGTGTGCTATTATTCTGCAGGTGTTAACATGTTTATAGCACACACAGGAAGGTAGAATGAGCATGCTGAGCATTCATGCGTGACCTTTATTGACTGGAAATTCTTTTCTCATTACCACACATTTATTGAGAAATAATCTGCACTTGATTGCTAATATATTTACAGTGCCATATTAGAGTTTCAATTTTTACCTATTACTTTCTCAACATGAGCAAGGGACCTGTACAGAGATGAATGCTAATACAAGCGTGTAACTGGTCACAATAGTGGCTCAAAGTGCTTAATCCTGATTTTTCTTTCCTCCCTGTGGGAACATAGTTGACCAGCACTTGACACTTACCTATTGTAGAGCTAATTGGCTAAATAGGTTATTTCCAGTGCCGGTGAACAGTTAGACTTGTGCCTTTCTGGAGTAAGACTCCATTCATTTAAAAAGTATTTGCAGTGGTATTAGAACCATCTTTGAGTTGGGTTAATATTGCTCCTTCTTACTTGCCATCAGAGAATAAAAAGTTTTGTCCTCAAAATATGCAGCTGTGGTGTGGCTTATATTTCAGTGACTCAAATCTACATGAGCTAAAGCAAATAATATTAACACCAAAAAAAATGAAAAGAAAGATGTGCACTTATGTCATGTTTTTCATGTCCTCAGGTTGTCACAAAGCTCTTCACAGCTAAGTGCTTCCTTAAGTGTTGTCACTGAAGCCTTAATTATTGCCCAAAAGTGAAGAGCTTTTTTTCTGTTTGACCTCATTGAATGTTGTCAATTGCCTCTGATGGGTAACTGGAATCTGCCAGTGCTGGAACTTCAAAGCTGTTACACATTCTGCCATTAGTTTTTGATTTATTATTGTTCTGTTTAATTTTGCTGATAACACAAAGGCTCTTTCATCTGAAAGCCTGGCATATACAATGATTTATCTGTTATAGTTTTCCATCTCATTGTCACGTTGTATTTACCAGGGGTGGTCTTGAGCTGCCTTGCTCTCTGCTGAAACTGTTTATTTTCCAAGGTTCAGCAACGATGTGTCTTGGGATCCAAAATGGCACAGCATTTGGTCATTTAATTATAGCCATATTCTTTACTTCCCAGTTGCAGTATTCAACATCACCAGGATACTTCAGATCACTGGTCTTATTCATCAAGAGGCCTTGGGCAAGGTGCTGGCCTCATGACAACCTATGGCTGCCAAGTCAGATTTGGCTGGTTGCCTTTGTGCAATGAATGATTGGGCCAAAACACACAGCTACAGGAAGGATACTGCTCACATCAAAGGCTGAGGGTCATTTCTTGTTTGACTGCCAACTGGGAGGACTTGAAGTGGATGACATGACCAATAACATCCCCCATGCTGCAGCTGAAGCCATAAGCTAACTGAAAGCGCTGGTTTACTGCTTGTTCGCTTAGAAGTGCCCTGTTGGATAACTGCAAAGGAATGGAGAGAGCTGTCAGGTAGATGCACATGGATGTTAATTGAAACCTCTTTAAATAATCAAGAGCAACACTTGTGAATTCTGATGGACCATTAAGGATTTGGAACAGGTCAATGAATTGAGCTTACTTATGAAAGGACTGTACAGTTTTCTACTTATATTTGATATATTTTTCTCAGTTTTGGTCTCAGTGTACACCGAACATGCAAAGGCATATAGTACCATGACCCCTTACTTGACGACTAGTCAAATAATTTGCCGTGTATCCAGGGAATAAACTGAAACAATAAATGAATCATTAAACAGAAGTAATAATACGCTATAGATTTTCTGTATAAAATATGAAAATATAAACAAAGTATAAAAATGATCACATCTGCAGTGTAAAACTATAATGTAAAATGGATCAGGCACAGTGTCCCTGATTAGTAACTTGTATTATTAACTTTTGTCCACACTAAGAAGTCCTGCAAATCATATATATATATATATATTTAAATAAAATAGTTTATTGCTTCTCTCAAATACCAGAGAAGTCATAGTGGTCAGAGACTTTTGCTATTACAGCATTATAGCACATCTTTGGTGGGGCAGGAAATATGCCATCCACGAGGATATGCTCCTAACACAGCTTGTTTTGTGGCTGTTTTCCACGAATAAAGGGGCTTCACTACCTCTTTCAGATGACTCTCCTGTGGCAGACAATGTCAATGGTAAGCCACAGGCTTTGCGGTCTACTTGAAGTTTAAATTCTATACTAGCCACTCATGGCTTCCCCCCACCCCCCCCCCATTGTAATTATCAGAAGAAATGTTAGAAGTGGTAAAGATGAGCAAGAAGTCAGCAGAGTGTCTCCTAAGCACTTGTCTATGAAAGTTGGTTCCAGTTTCCCAGAAAAATTGCTGTTAATGGAACAGAACATCTTGCTTAATGTGTGAGTTATGATACTTTCTATATTTTTGATGAAATTTATTTTAATCCTAATGATTTGTACTGTGAGCATGTAATTAAACAGAATGAAAGCTAATTTTTGTGTTGTTATTTTCCCAGAAGATTATAAACAAAAATAATTTGTCGGAGTTAAAATGCTGGATTTTCATCTTCTTAATGGGTACTAGGAGTTGGGCAATTTTTCAACTACGTCTCTCCTACTTCAACACGGAAGAAAGATCCAACACTTCCCACTCCAGGGTGGGGGAGACGAGGTAGGTGATAATAGGTGTTGGCCCTATCACCCCAAAAAGAGTGAGGAGATAGCCACACAATGTGTTGGGTGCTCAGGCAGGCTGGTTAAGAGGTTCACCTTGGTGTTCTTGGACTTTATCCTAGCTGTAATAACGACAGCAAACAAAAAGTTTCTTGGCCATTCATGCCAACTTATGCAACCTCGCCCATCCACCCACTCCTCATACTCACTTACACTTCTCTTGGAGAGCAGTTGCTTCAATGAGCAATGGATGTCAGTATGCTCATTGTACAATCTTGACTGAGAGTCCTGGCATCCATTAGAGTGTTGAAACAGCTGTGCCTCAAGGAAGACATTGCTCAATTGATAGTTCTTAATTACTGATGCCTTCTGCCAGTTGTAGAATGTTTAGGTATATTAAATTTCAGTTGTTTACGGTTTCTGATATTGGTACTTTAAAAAGATCTAGATGATTGACATTTTCATTAGCTTTCTCACATTAATACAATTGGTATGTATTATGATACTTTAGAGTTCATTGGTTCTGTGCAGATTACATAGTAGTTAAATGGCTGTGAAAATGACATAGCCAGGAATGGAGGATATGATGGTCATGGGAGATAGATAAAATGGCATAAATTGACAGTGTGTGGGACCATAGAGTGGGTGGAGGAGCATCTGTTAACATAGGTAAGATCTCTAAACTTACCTTTCAAAGGTTTTCCCCATCTAGACTATGCTTCACTACAGCCAAGATTAGAGTTGTGGTGGAAAAGCACAGCAAGTCTGGCAGCATCCGAGGAGCAGGAAAATCGATGTTTCGGACAAAAACCCATCATTAGGAATGAGGCTAGGAGCCTTGGGGGTGGAGAGATAAATGGGAGGGGGGGCGTGGAGGTGGGGAGAAGGTAGCTGAGAGTCCAATAGGTAGATGGAGGTGGGGGTAAAGGTGATATGTCAGAGATGAGGGTGGAGCGGATAGGTGGGAAGGAAGATTGACAAGTGGGACAGGTCATGAGGATGTGCTGAGCTGGAAAGTTCGAACTGGGGTAAGGTGGGGGGAGAGGAAATGAGGAAACTAGTGAAGTCCACATTGATGCCATGGGATTGAAGGGTCCCGAGGCGGAAGATGAGGCGTTCTTCCTTTAGGCGTTGGGTGCTGAGGTAGTGGCGGGGGAGGAAGGCCAGGACCTTTGAGCTCATTACAGCTCTGAGATGCCACAAACCACGAATTCTCAAAAGTTGGATTCATTTCCATGAAAATTGCAAAGTTCCAGCCTCATCGGAAATGCAATGTACATCCTTGTGACCCAAGCTGTCACACCTCAAACCCATGCTGGTGAGAATTGGAAACTTGGGAATGGAGTTGGATATCTAGAATCAGGTCCTAGCTGCCATTTTCACACCTCTGCAGCATTCCTCCAGTCCATGCAAATCCAGCCCAACATTTCCATTCAGTTCTGATGACAGGTCACAGACAGGAAACATTAACTCAGTTTCTCTCCCTCAACAGGTGCTACCCTACCTGCTGAATATTTCCAGGATTTTTTTTTGATTTCGGGTTTCCAGCATCTGCAGTCTCTGCTTTTTGAAATAACTTGTTAGTCTCCTTTGGTAATTGTCAATCTCTTCTTACCAATTGTGTTAGGAGGCCTCTGATCACAAGCAGCAAGCATGAATGATCAGGTAGGCCTTCTGTAGTGTCTGTGAATACATGAAGGTTTCAAAATGGAGTCAGACTCATTCACTGACAGGAGATTCTGTGGACTAATGTAAGTGGGCTCTAACTAAATATGAAGACTATTAACTTTATATTGGACAGGCAGGTGTTGTATGTTGTGGCTCTAACCATTGACAGCTTGTGGTTGTGATGGGTGCTGCCACCAATCCTTCTTTTTATGTTAAATCAAAGTGCTTATCTAATTAGCAGCAGTAGAGAATAAACCATTATTGCATCTTAACAAGAAGAGGCACTTATTCTACGCAACTTGCATGACAACAATATGTATCAATTACATCAACCAGTTAGGCATTACCAGAAAGGCTTATTAGCAGCCAGAGCTGACACATCTGTCTCCATCAGGACCTTGTGTTAGATGTCTTCTTATCTGCCTGATGATTTTGTGACAGCATCAGATTAGGTGGAGCTTAATGCTGTTTCCACATGAAGTCTTTCAGGACCAATTCCTAATACAGCACATGTGAATTTCTCTGTGACTTTTTCCATTAATTCTTAAAAATGATATTGTTAGATAATCTAGCTGAACAAAAGAGTGGTACCACATTTAATACCATAGAACTGCAACCCTATAAAAGCTAATCGCCTTGGGGAAATGAGTAACACTGGCAAAAAAAACCAAGTTGCAAACAATAGTCTGTGGAATTGTTCTATGTAGCAGAACAATTTCAACAGTGTCTGTGTAATATTTCACTCAATGGGAAATAGTTTTCATAAATAAATCTGTACTGGGCATTATTATGCTCAGCTGCATTTTTCTCTGTAAATTAATAACAGATGTTAAGCATTAAGAAAAAAAAAATAGCAATTAATCTAATTTAATGGACAGGATAAATGAAATTAAGTTCAACTAATGATTGTGCATTACCTCTTGGAAATGTATTTTTGTGGGCCATTAAGTCCCATTTGAACTAGGGTCTATTATTTGCCCTCTGTAAGAGAACTCTTTACTTAACGAATCAGTCATTTTTTCTACGGCTGATGAAATCACTGTGATTTATGGAACTATTGGAGATCATTAGCAATGATTATCCTGCAATCATAAAACATTTATAATATAGATTATGCATAAGGTCCAGGGTCCTCAACTGGTCCAACATGAATCAGTGATCGTAAAATTGAAGCACTAATCTACAATTTGGTTTTATAGCAGAACATCTAGTGACTCCATGGAGGTGTGTTGCAATATTTTGTGGTTGCTGCCTTGGTATCTTCACTTTTTCCCTTGTTCTAAGCATTGATAAAAACCTGCCTTGGATTATCAAAGACAGGGAGTTCTGGCATGACCATTTTCTATGTCCCAACTTTAAAAAGATAGAAAAAAATTTTGTAAATTTGCCAGCAAGTCCAACATGTCGTGCATATTTAAAATAAAGCTTGGCACTAACCAGAGTTAAAACAAAATGCAAACTGTGCAATCTCCAACTGGCGTGAGAGTCTTTGCTCGAGGAGGTCTCACATTTCCCTTTATTGCACTTGGAAGCCAAATCGCTGACCTGGTGTTTGAACAAAATGGCAACTTGTGCATCAGTGCACATGTAAAATTGTTTTGCACTGACCTGAAGTGTAGCATAACCGTACTCTAATAAAAATATGAATTTCATTGAGAAGGAAATTATAGATTGTGGTTATAAGTAATGCAAAAAAGAATTATTGGAAGATGTTGAATGAGGCTACACTCCCACTGCACAGATCAATGCCAACAATGACCATAGTTCGGCAGTTAGACTATTACGATTACTGACTCCCCATCCCATACTCACAAATTTTAAGACTTTTGAGAGTACTGCTTCACTGGACATGTCCCATTATGTAGAGATGATGAATTTTATAAATTACAGATGAGAACAAGCAGAATTTTTTGGTAGATTGAATTGTCTCAGAATTCTGCCATGTCATCGAAAATCAGCTCAGATTTGGACTGACAAAAACCCAAAGAACTGCGGGTGTTGGAAGTCAGAAACAAGAACAGAATTGGTGGGAAAGCTCAGCTGGTCTGGCAGCATCTGTGAACAGAAAGCAGAGTTAACATTTCAGTCTGGTGATTCTTCAGAGACCTGAAATGTTAACTCTGCTTTCTCTGCTGCCAGGCTTGCAGAATTGTTTTTCAGCAATTTCTGTTTTTGTTTGTGATTTTGACTTGCCTGTTAGGAGACCTTCTTTTAGGAAAGACATTAAACTGAAATTCTGTCTCTTCTGGGTAGTCATATCAGATCCCATGGTATTGTTCCAGGGAGAGCAAAAGTTCTCCTGGCCAATGTTCATCCATCAATCAATAATATACAAAGGAAATGATCTCATTGCTGCTTGTGGGGACTTGCTGGAGAAGGGGCAAGTTGGGGGTAGTGGATTTTATGGAGCACGTGAGAATGGGAAAAGTTGCAGGTAGTGTGTACTAATTAGGCAGAAACTGAAATCGCACTTTCCAAATGGCAGGTTCAAACTTAGGTATTAATCAGTGGTATGTTCATACCGGGTTAGACCTCATGCTATCCTGTGACAGATTCCCAATGTGATGTATTTGCATGTCATGAGTACTCATATCAAACCTTTTGTAATAATGTTCTACCTTCATGATGTCATTGGTGTATGGGTATCTCATGGCATATGGTTGCCTTTGCATAAAGGTGGTGTGCACCACTTATTTTGACTCTACGGCACAAGGGAGGGGAGCAATAAGTTTCTTGGAAGCTTGGGACTTGTGAAGTTGAATAGTGAGAGGAGTGTATGGAAGGGTACTAGGCGTATGGATAAGAGGAAGTGGGATGCAACAGAGGACAGAAGGAGAGGTCAGGGACATGGAAGTGTTTGTGGTTAAAGTCATCAGGCAAGTTATGATAATGAGAGGTGTGGATGTCACTACTGTCCCTTTGTGGGTCTATCTCAGAGTGTTGAGGGGCAGAGACCTTATGTGGGCTTATCTGCATCATGAATATACCAAAAGGATTGCAGCAGTTCAAGAGGCAGCTTATCACCACCTCAAGGGAAACTAGGGATGGACAATAAATGTTGGCCTGGTCAGTGTTGCTCACGTCCCATGAGTGAACAACATTCCAGGAGAAAGTGAGGTCTGCAGATGCTGGAGATCAAAGTTGAAACTTTATTGCTGGAACAGCACAGCAGGTCAGGCAGCATCCAGGGAACAGGAGATTCGACGTTTCGGGCACAGGCCCTTCTTCAGGAATGAAGAAAGGCCACTGAACAACATTCCAATCATGTTTACTGAGTGTGATCTCGGGCAATGTCCTTCATAATGTAAAGAAGAGGACCCAACTGTGTCTGCAAGTTCAGCCATGTCCCACAGAATGCTGGATACAACACTGGTCATAAACATGGATAGTCAGTAAAGAGTGAATGTAAAAACGCAATGTAGTTTCTTTCACAACAAAAAATCTTCTAAAGTCCCCTGTTAGCATCAATGTGTGCCAACCATGACACTAAACAGCATATTTAGCTCTCTGACTAATCTAATCTTAACATATAATGATGGCGCATAGTGAATAAAGTGAAACCAATGTAATGTTTGAAATTGAAAATTGAAAACACTTGTGCCACTATAGTGTTCACTTTTGTTAAAGCAAATCACTTGAACAAGAATGTTATAGTTGTGATGCAAAGCCACCCTACCTGTATAGCTCGCCTGTGCCTGCTACATTGTCAACTGGGTTATTTCACCGTTGGAAATTCATATACGATCTGATCATGTGTGTCATTTATCAATTAAATTTTAATTTTAATCAAGCGAAAGCAGCCAATAGGCAAGAAAATGAACATTGCCTTCACTTCCTCCATCAGGAACAGGACACCACAGTTAAAATTCCGCCCGCTGTATGTGAATTGGCTGCTGTATTTCCCCACATTTTAAAATAACTTAATTGATAGTAATGTACACTGGGATGCTATGACATCATGAAAATTGCCGTATGAATATACATTCTTCCTTTTTTTATTTAGTTGACTGCTTCATTATAGCAATGTTGGAAATTGTATGGAGAAATAAACTTTTGATTAGATGTTTCAAAAAAGATGTGAAAATGTTGCAGTTGAATTTCTGTGTTTAGGTAACACTGAATTCTACTGCCTGGTCTCACTTTGGCTTTATATACAACGCTTCCACGTGCTCTGAAGTGATCGGAAACAAATGTTAAGCTTTCAGATACTGTATTGGAGAGTCACCTTCCCAAATTAAGAAGCTTCTATAGACTGTAATGAAATACATTTTTAATATCCACAAGTCATGATAAGAAAAGCAAAGAAGACAGTGATAACCATAAAATAATGAGTTGGTAATAAAATGTTAAATTACAGGAGAGGTTATGGAAGGGAAAGGACCATGTTGCAACCTCGTAATGAGATGAGAAGAAACAGCTATAAGGGCAAAGTTTCTCCAGGGGTGTCTCATCTGCTGGTAATGTATACAGAAATTCATATACACACCGCTCAGAATATCCCACTGAAATGAACAGGCCTATTAGGATGGTAAGTGGCTTGAAGAGGAATTTACAGGTAATGGTATTCCCATGTGTTTGCCACCCTGTTCTCCAAATGATGAGGGTTGTGGTTTAGAAGTTGCAGTCTGACGAACTTTGGTAAATTTTGCACCTTGTAGATGGTACATACTGCTACGATTGAACATTGGTGTGGTGGGAATGAATGTTTGTTATGTCATGCCAATCAAGAGATTTCTTTGTTATGGATCAGTATCTAAAAGAATAGTAGCCAATAATTCATAGTTGATAAATGTTAAGAATGCCATAAAGTTTCTTAGTTGTGTGTGGTATGATTTTGCAAGGTATTTGAATTGCACTAGGATCATTTTTGACACCTTGAGTCCTGAATGTTATCTAATGGTCATCTCCACAGGTAACTTCCAACTAACGTTACCTCTTCTACCTTTTGCTGTCAGGTCAAATTTATTTTCCATTGACTTTAAGTAGCATGTTGGCAATATAATGCATGGAAAAACTACTGGGCTTTGGTTATGTGGTCATGCTTTGGCCTGTAGCCAGTTTAACAATGTTGGGATGGAGATGATGGAATCTGTAAAATAAGAAGCAGTTTCTCAGAAACCTTTTCTTGCTTCCTTTCTGCTTTAGGTGATCACTGAGAACTTAGCCATGTTAAAATTAATTTGCTAAAGAGGTCTAACAGGTCTAAAGAAGCCTTACTTCAATTTAAAAAGTAACTGCTACCCATGAGCCAGAAATTGGAAAACAGTTCCAGTTCTTCATGATAATTGTCACTACCTGTGTCGAGACTTATAACTTTCAAAATGAAATGCAAATTTCAAGTTAATTAACTGAAAGGATGACACAAGATTTCAAATTTTAAGACTTTTACTGTAACAAAAGACTGATTAAACGTCATATTTGTGGGCAATTTATACCTCAAACCATGTAACAAAAAACCCTCCCCTTTCTTATCTGTAAAATAACCTAAAATATTACACTTCATAGGTATATGTGAATTGCTTTCTCTATAGACAATCAAACCTTTCAGAAACAATCGAAAATGCTAGTTCAAGAAGATTTACATCTGTTGTTTGCCCTTCTTAGCCTCGTAACTTATGACTCTACAACTCTTCTTCATGGCAGGAGTAATATTGGAGATTCCCCCTCTAGTGTTAGCTGAGTGATTCTTTCAGCCTCAAGACACTTATCATCAGTTGTATATTTTCAACCTGAGCAAGCTTCCGTCCACAGTCCAGTACTGTGAATCATTGAAAGTCTTAGCCTATACATACTCTGTTGCTCCAGGATCCTGGCAGACTAAGCTCCCTGTGATATGCAGTGATATTTTAGCAAAATCTACAACCTAATATCACATTGGTTATCTCTGTGCTGTGTCCATCTCAAAGTCCATCAGTGTGACAACATAAATCACCTGGGACATGTATCCAGGTAGGGATGTTAATTGACAATCATTGAAAGCTCATTTCAGAACTAAATGGACAATTTAAAGTTCAATCATTTACAATCCATCATTTATAATACTTCTCTGAGAGTTTGGAAACTCATTCTGTCTATTGTTGGCACACAGGCTGTTGCAATCATCTTCAAGTGTAAACTTTCTTCTCAGTAAAACAATTTGGGTCTCTTATAGTCTCTAACAGCCATATCACCCAGGCAGAGAGATTTTAGAGCAGGCCAGATGTCATTTTATCTTCTGTTAAATACTGTTTTGGTAAACATAACAGTTTTATGAAGCTCATAATTCGAGTACAACTTGCAACCATTGAATTATAAATAGTCCAACAGGGAATGTGTGTTGGATGACATTGCAGTAGGCATGCATTGAATCCATTCCCCACAGTCAAATGATGAAGGAATAGTATATAATAGAAAAAGAAGTAGTTGGCTTATGTAGATAATATCGCTGCTGAAAATGTGTTGCTGGAAAAGCACAGCAGGTCAGGCAGCATCCAGGGAACAGGAGAATTGACGTTTCGGGTATAAGAGATGGAAATGTGTTGCTGGAGAAGCGCAGCAGGTCAGGCAGCATCTAGGGAACAGGAGAATCGACGTTTCGGGTATAAGCCCTTCTTCAGGGCTTAGTTAGATAAAATGTCAATGAGGAAGCCTGAGCCAGCTTACAACATGATTTGGACAAAATCTAACTTTGTGCTGAAATGCCATAATTTTGTTTTGAATCACATGAATGTCAGGTAATAACTATCCAAAACACGAAAAGTTGCAACTATGTCGCATAAACCTCAACATTGTCCAATTGTTTTAGCCTTCCACGATTAACATCTTATGGTCACCACTGACAATGTGCCTAACTGGATTGGACACAAAAGCAATGCAGCTGTTAGGCAAGGCAGCGAGTGGGTACTCTGCAGTGGGTGAGCAACCTTGTGACACCACCATCTAGAGACTGAAATCTACAGTACAGAAGAATACTCACCACTTACAGCACTACAAGACAGAAGAATATGCCTGATTAGGACCTGTGCCACCCAAGCTAATCTCCACCCCTGTACCACTGACAAACTGGCTGCAGTAGGCATCCTTGACAGGATGCATTGTAACAATACTGTGACTGATGCACCAAGCTATCATCAATGTTTCACCAAAAAGAATGAGCATTACAATGATGAGTCATAATCCTGCTGATTTCCCTCTAAATCATGCACCACCTTCACTTGGTCAGGAACTCCTTGTTTGACTTTGAATCAAAATCCTAGAATTATCTGCCTACCACCACTATGGGAGCACATTGCTGAGACAGCCAGTCCATTTCAGCTTATGGTCAATCATCATCCCCATGATATTGACAATAGGATTTCAGGAAATGCTGCTTGCGTTGAAGATCAGGGCATAGCAGTTGTGTATTTTGCTGAACAAACACTGTACTGCCTCAGGAAGATTGCAACCATCAGCCTCTCAGAGCAACTTGGGATTGGCCTTTATCAGCTTTTGTACATCAAAAAAATCCAGTTAAGTGAAAACTATACACATTAGCCAATTTACTTTGTCACAGTTGCAGTACTATATTGTGGTTTTTCTTATAATATGCATTTAACAAGACCCACATATTGAGTACCTGTAATATCCACATGTAATCCAACAAATTAAGGCAATGGATTAATGCAACACTATGAAATATTGAACTACTTTAGTGCATGGAAGAGGTCAATATGACAGCAAAACCTTCAGCTAACTTAATTTTCAAGTTATAACAACAGGGATTTACTGGCACACCACTTGATGGCAACAAAGCAAAACAAAAGTGTTGTTGCCAATGATACAAATAGTATTTTGCAGAAGCAGTAAAGCAATAAAGCAGGGCCCTATAAATCCTATATAATAAATACATAATATGGCAGCAGTGATAATCTAATCTTTGTCTGGAGTCTCTTTGATATATATGGCTCCTGTGGTTGGATGGCATGCCTTGGCCTGAGGCCTTTACATTTAATCAGCAACTGTTTATGCTTCTTACATTTCTGACAAATAAAAGTTATCTGTTAATTACAATACCCATCAGCTGTGAGACCTTGTACTGCTGACTGTCTGTAATTACATACAGTCTGCTAGAGGCTTAGGCCAGGCTTCAGTGAGGCTCAAGTTAATTATCCGGTTCTGGCTGGGCTCAATATCAAGAAAAAAGCTAATGTCAAAGGTGAACTGGGCAGAGATTCAAATCCACTAGAGCATGAATACAACATCCTAACTTTGTGAATAATATCTCTTATATGCAGCATTTTTAATACCACTGCAGTGTGTTCACATTTTTACTTTATTGGTTTCTTAGCCACTGACTCCATCCCTCATCAATTGTCTGTGATTAGACCAGATTATTTGGCATACTTGTTGATGATTTTGAACTGGACTTCACTTCAGCTTCCCAATACATAGCTGCACCATCACTAAGACCATCTATTTCTTCATCTGCCCTCGTTTATTTTCTGTTGAACCCTTTGTCCATGCTTCCATTACCTCTAGACTTGACTATTCAAATGCACTCCAGGATGATTTCATACATTTAGCCATTATAAACTTGAGGTCAGTCCCTCCTGCCTATGTTCTCATTCACACCAGGTCTCACTTCCCCATGACCTGTGTTCACTGACTTATACTTGCTTTGGGTTATGCAACTCTTTGTTTTCAATTGCTCCATGGTCTCACGACTCTCTGTTGTGATAAACTGTTTCAGTCTCACCATTCTCTGAGATATCTACCCCTCTCAAGTTCTGGATTCCTGAACAACACTGATATTAATTGCTCAATTATTGATGGCCATGCTTGCAGCTCTCTTGACCCTAAACTCTGAAATTCTTTCCCTAAACTCAATTTATCTAGTATCATCCGTTAAGATGCTCATTTAAATCTATCCTTTTAACCAAACTTTTGGTCATCTGAACTGAAGTTTCTGTATGTGGCTAAGTGTGGCAATTTGCTTTTTATTCCCTGTGAAGAACCATGTGATATTTTATTAAGTTAAAAGGTGCTAAAGAATTGCAGAAATTGTATGTAATATGTAATAAAAGCTGTAAGTCCTGGAAAAATCTCAGTAAGTCTGACAGCATCTTTGAAGATGGAATTATAGTTAATGTTTCAAGTCTCATATGGCATTTCTTCAGAACTACTAGAAGAGTCATATTGGACTCAAAACATTCATACTGTTTCTCTGCCTACAGGTGCTGCCAGACGTGTTGAGTTTTTCCAGACTTACTGTTTTCATTTCAGATTTCCAGAATCCACAGTATTTTGTGTTTATTCGTGGATAATGTGTATTTAGTTGGGATATTGTTCACTGCTGATGTGTTTTGCCTTTAGGATTCAAAGTTGGAAAAGCATGTAGACAGTTTGAGATAAAAGCAGTAAATGTTGAAAATGCGAAACAAGTCTGCTAGCATCTGCAAAGAGAGAAACAGAATTAATGTTCATTAGAAATGTCATCAATCCATGCATTTTTGGAGAGAATACATTGGAAGCAAAACTTGCATGATCCTCTCCAAACAAAACCACGCTGACCTGCAACTCATTACTGTTTCTGGGTCATGATCTTGAAATTTCCTTCATGACAACATTTGCACCAGATAAACTGTAGTGGTTCAAGAGGGGCATCACCACCTTTTCATGGGCAATTAGAGATGGATAACAAATACTGGCCTGGCCATCAATGCCCACATCCCATGAAAGAATAGATTAAATATGAATGGAGCTCCATCCAACTTGCCTTATCTGAAAGTTACATTGTATTGCAATTCTCTTCTTCCTCACATGCTTGTCCAGTTTCCATTGAAATGCATCAGTATTATTTACATCAATTACTTCTTGTGTTAGCTCGTTCTATATTGAATGCTGATCTCATAACCATTTCCACCACACTCAGCAGTTCAGCTCAACTAGTCATGGTGGGTACTAAAGGGGATTCACACCAAGGTCTTTCAGGAATCGTTCCTTTAAAACTGTATTGCTTCATTTATAGTTGCTGCAATTTAATGAAAGTGTTATTAGTTGCAATAATGGTCCTTCAATTTGTTGAAATATAAGCATTGAGTATCTGGAAAATCTGTTTGCACCACGAATGCACAGTCCACAGCACCAACTCCTTAAGGAAATCTCAGGCCATGATCATGTTGATGGAGAGACTCACAGCTTCAAGTTCAACAGGAAGTAGTTGCAGGGATATGCCATCAAACAGGCCTGTGCAAAACTTCCGCTAAAGGTCCTGGTCATTGAGAAAAGCCATGAATGTTTATAACCCATAGCTCCTTCTATGCACATGGGAACTCTGTGTTATTTGACAAGTTGTAGTCAAAGATGCATCAAACCAATACTGCTATATTCTTCTGCAGAGTGAACACCCTCTTCACAGGAAACAAAAGCAACAAAAACTCTGACTCCCCCAGTGATTCCATGAGATTCCTGGATTCCCTACAGTGCTGGGCATTTCCTAATGCAGCAGGTCTGTTTTCCACCCCCTTTCCTACTGATTCGCCATCAAAATGATGCCAGAAAGGTTCACTAATCACCAAAGGCAGACTCCGTCAGAACACCATTGATAAATGTAAGTAGGGATCTGGTGACATCCCAAAAGCACTTAACCTACTTGATTGTAGTGTCCCCTGTATCTGGCCTGCCAAATGAAATTGGCAGGAAGCTAGTGAGTCCACTGAAGGTGAGTCGAATTTATTTAGTGGGGTTAACGATAAACAGGAGTATTTACCGAGAGATTTACACTGCTGTTGTCTGAGGTGATTGCCCTGACTGACAAACAGGCTAAACCTCCTGCTGCACCAATATAGTTGCGGTATAAATAAAATGGAAATGGAATAAGGACAACACTGCACCAATTCTGCAGCCATTGTCTTTTGTTAGATGAAATATGTGCTTTGCTCTCAATGAATGCCTGTTTTTACATAATGACTTTCCTTAAAGCTGCTGCACAATAGGACATCCCACCCGCAGGCTTGCAGCGAATGCCCATCCCCTGTTGGGAGCTCAGACTGATTCATGAGCTGAACCCAGAGGTTGTGGTAGGAGCTGCCATGTGGAAGCAATAAGCTGACAGTCCACTCCAACTTGTATTTTTAGCTAATAGTTCATTTCTATTTGTCCATTGGTGCTTTAAAGGCCTGACTTGTGGATTACCTTGGAGTACTAGAAGGGGAGGCTTGTGTCCAACATTTCCCATGTCATTAGCCTTTTAATTTCAACTGTCTTTTAATGTAGGGTGGGACAGTTGACAGATTTTACTTGTCTTCCTATCTTACTTTGTAATAATAGCCAGAGAAATCAGTATTGAACTCTTCAAGCCAGTGTGACTGGTAGTGGAAAATGTATGACGGAGGAACATTTCAGGGGAACAGTGCGGAGGGCAATCAATATAACACCATCGACCATATTATCTGTCAGATTGACATTTTCATATCATTCATTGTCAGTTTATATCAATGTAAGCTATGAGTTATTATTTGAGCAAAGACAGATGATGTTTTGGTAAGGTGAGTTTATCCACTACCATTAGTCGATGGGAAATGATACCGGGAGAGTAGGAGAACTCTGTATGTTCTCATATATTTGAAATGTGTGTGCACCAGTGCACAGCGAAGCCCGAGTAATATTTTTCTTCGCTGTTTTTTGGGCAGATATCCAGTAGATGGCAGTATATTTCCAACAAAAATATTCTTTTCAGTAATGTTTTACAAATTGAACAGTTTCCTAGTTTGACCAAAACAAATTTCAAATCCTTTCATACCCAACACACCATGTAGGAAACCAGATGAAACTAGCCAGACCATTCTCATTAATTTTAATGATAGTCCTAAAATCATTATGCATAAAACACACATATCCTTGATTACGAAGACATCAGAGAAATGGAGTATCAAACTTATCATAGTACTGAAAAGAAATTCAGAAATTCTTTGGTTTGCTGTCTCCAGGAACATAAATATAACTAGTCACTCATTTCCTCCTGCCAATCACTTGCCTTCCAGAAAATGGTCATTGAAAGTTTTGTCATGAATTTGAAAATACGGATGTGTTATGCAGAACTGGAGGAACTAACTAATTCCAATGCAATATGTGCATCAAAATTTGAATGTGAAATATCTGAAATCTGACCTATTTGGACTACTGAAGAGGTGGGATTTGTGTTTGCAACCATATCTTATACTAATATAGAGATCCCTCCTAGAGCAGCCAGAGTCCAAGAGCACTGGCTAGTGCAATATTTTAAAATAGATTTTCACTTCTCAGACTTGGGAGAGAAAACACTCCTCCTCTTTATCTTCTAGCTCAAAGTGTGAGACAGGTACAAATCTACAAAGTACAATTGTCTGTAATTCAGCATTAAATTGGTAGTGTCACCAAGACAGACCACCAGGATAGCTGGCTTGGCCAGTGGAACATTGCTGGAATAGAGTACAGAGAGCTTTAGTCTCCATCTGGGTCATGTCATCCTTTAACTAAAAATGCTTGATACCGACACAGGATTTCAAAATGAGAGAATTCTTCATTCCACTGTGCTGACAGGCAGTGACTGGGCAAAAATACATCACTCTGATAAGCAGGTTGTGAAGTGCTATGTATGAACAGAAAGTGCTGAAATGCTCAAGTGATCAGACGGAATCTATGAAGAGAAAATAGAATGAATTTTTTCAGGCTGGTGATCTTGCATCAAGTGCAGTTTGGTCGTTTGAGGTAGATTCCCCACAACTGGTTTTGGGAAGGAATTGGCTCTACACAAAAAGAAAAATGGATAGAAAATTGGTCTCTTGATTTTATTTTCTTCTAACTTGTTTCTACTCTTGCTACTCCCTCATTAGTGCTAGAATATGCCCTTCATCAGCTTGAGGAATTTATTTTTTAATGTTTGTCCAGCTGGAGTTTCCATTTTGTTTCTCGTATTAAAAATTGCCAACATACTCGATGGCTGTGGTGATGCTCCATCATACCAACTTCTGTAGACTGTTTTGATTCTCCATGGTTTATGACTTCAAAATTCTTGTTCTATGTTCTCAATTTTCTCCTATGTCTTTTCCTACTCCGTTTTAGCTCCACCAGCTTACTCATATTCCCTGACTAAGTTTGTATAGGTTTTCTCTCTTTTCAAAAACAGCCTCAGAGCCCTTCTTTAAATGCTTTCACCCCTAGTTTCAAACTATCCATTTTCCCCCTCATGTGCTGACTTTTTTTTCCTCAGTGTAAAATATCTCGTAATACCACCCTGCATGTGAGGAGTGTCACGGAAATGCAAGTTGCAATTGTTTCTTGTTCATTCTTGACCAGTTCCCAATGTTTGATACACTGTGTTACTGCTGTCAAATAGAGATTCCAGCTTTACACATTGAATGTAACAAAGTGTTACATCTCGATGGTCTAATTTATTCAATGAGCTTTTTGGCAATGTAGAAATAGCAAGAGTAGTGTAAACCATGAAAATGTAAAGGACGACATGTAAACAACATGCATTTTACATTAGAAGAATGTTCTATTTAGTTTGGAAATGACAAAGTTATTTCTAATTTGAATAATAACATTTGATTCAGGTTAAGCAAACAAAGAATAATCTGCAGCAACAGAAGAAAATGCCCTTTATGTGCTCATATTTTCTGTTAACTCTTCAATCACCAGTTTGCTTAATACTATGTTGCCAAGTGTTTGATTGATCTACTTTGGGACTCAGCAACAAAAGTAAGTGCAAAAATAAGTTGACACTACTATTTTTGTTTTAGCGATTTTATTGCCTGAAAATCCTCACTACATTTGCAGGGATGAAGCAATAATTTAGAAATAACAGTTATACCAAACCTTCTGCTTTTTAGCATTTTCTCAGCATATAAATTCAATGGCGTATGATGGAAAAGTATTGAGTACGATCGTATAAAGGAATTTTACTTTAAACCTTTTAAAATTTTCAGCAAACTTATTTTCAGAACAATAAGGACAAAATTGCTGTTGCTACTACAAACCCTAAACAATTTGGTAATAAACATTATACTGCATTGGCCATGAATTCGCACACTCACACAGCCTGTCCAAATTACTCTGAATCATCTCTACAACATCTTCACAGCTCACCCGCCCCCCCCCACCCAGCTTTGTGTCATCTGCAAAATTGAAGATATTACATTCAGATCCCCCATCTAAATAAGTGATACATACAGTGAATAGGTGGGGTCCTCGCATTGATCCCTATGGTACCCCATCAGTCACCGCCTGCTATTTGGAAAATGACCCATTTATTCCTTCTCTTTGTTTCCTGTGTGCCATCCTGACTTCTATTCAACTCAATACAAGACCCCAAACTCCTTCTGTTTATACACCTATAGAAACTTCCCAGGTGCTCTGCTATTAAATCTTTTATAATGGACTCTAAGATTTTCTCCACTACTGACATCAGGCTGACTTGTCTATAATTGCCGGTTTTCTCTCTCGCTGCCATTTTCAATAAAAAGTTTACATTTGCTACCATCCAATCTGTAGAAACTTCCAGCAGATAAAATGTTGCAAGATAGCACCTAACGCATCCACAATTTCGAGGTCCAGTTCCTTACATTCTCCAAGGATGTAGCTTATTAGACCCTGAGGATTTATTAACCTTCAGTCGCACCGATTTCTCCAAAACTATTTTCCTACTATTCCTAAATTCCTTCAGTTCCTCCCTCTCACTAAGCCCAACATTAGTGGTATATGTGTTCTCCTTTGTGAAAAACAAAACCAAAGTGTGTACTTAGTAGGTCAGACATTTCTTTGTTCCTCTTCATAAATTCCCCTGTTTCTGTCTGCAAGGAGCCTGCATTTGTCTTATACACCTATAGAAACTTTTACAGTCAGTTTTTATGTTCTCTGCAAACTTACTCTTTACTATATTTTCTCTTTCTTAATCAATCTCTTTGTCCTCTATTGTAGAATACTACTCTTCTCCCACTCCTCAGGTCTGTTGTTTTTCTGGCCAATTGGTGTGCCTCTTCCTTGGACCTAATACTAAAGAACAAAGAACAATACAGCACAAGAACAGATCCTTTGGCCCTCCAAGCCTGCGCCGACACATTTTGCGCTTTCATACTAAAACTGCCTTCACTTACAGGATTCATACCTCTCCATCCCTTTCCTCTTCATGTATGGTCCAGGTGCTTCTTGAATGCTCCTATTGTGAAATACCATTTGTAATTGCCCTTGAAAGCCATGATCGATTTGATAATGATGTTCCTGCCACAGTTGAACAGCTGGCAATATGAGCAAACTTGGAATGGGAATTACCATAGTAATTGATATCGCATGTCAGTGGAGTGCTGATTGGTTGGTAAGTGATTGCTAGATAATCAAAGAAATCAGAGTCCATTTGTTAACCAATCAAAGTCCTTCTCTCATTCTGTATAAATGTTGTTTTTGTTTTCCTTCAAAATGATATTCTGCATCATTTGCAAAATATCCTGATGAATGCAACAAGAAAATCTTTGACAAAATATGTCTTTTTTCAGCAATACAATGTTAGCTCTTTAAAGTGATATTGAGATTCAATTACTTGTCATGAAAATAAAATATTGTGGATATTAGAAATCCGAAAACAATAAGTGCTGGCAAAACTCAGCAGGTCTGGCAGCATTCTGAGAAGAGTAAAACAGAACAAATGTTTCGAGTTGATTATCTTTTCTTCAGTTCACAACTTGAGACATTAACTCTGTTTCTCTCCTTACAGATGTTGCTAGACCTGCTGAATTTCTCCTGCACTTACTGTTCTTGTTCAGTTACTGTAAAATCTTCACTGTCCTTATCAACCTTGGAATTGCAGTGAGCAACTTTCTAACTAATGTTAACAGTTTTCCATTTATGGGAGCACATGTGTTTTACCTGAAAAAAATAGTTAGTTAAGGAAACAACTCATATCTTTGCTTTTTCTGTGTTTTGGAACTCATAATCATAATCACTGGGTTTGTGAATAGCAAGTATCCAAGGTCATATATGTGCTAGCCTTACAGCGAATATCAACCTCAGAGTGTTGAAAAGTTTTATTAGTTTTATAGTATGCTGTTGGTTTACTTTGCCCTTTCAAGGTTTCCTGAATAATTGCAAGTTCTGATCCTTCCACACAGCTGCAGTTGAGTCATTGGATAGGTGTATCTTGGCATGCTTCAGTCTCAGCCTACTGTTATAGTTTTAATGTGTTGACTCTTGGTTAGAGATAGTCACTGGAAACTATTCAGTGTCACAACCAAGTAGCGTTCTCTATTTGTGTGGCTATATAGTCAGTGCTGATTCAACTAAAGGGTGTGGTTGTGTGGGGACAGTAAGTGAATGGGGTAATGAAGCTTAAGTCTGTATCTGTTCAAAGTTTATGTTTGCAATTGTTGAGTTTTATTTCCTTCTCTTTTTAATTTAAGGGTATTAAGAGCAAGTGCCATTGTATTTAACCCAGAACAGAGACAATCAAAGCTGGTTGAATCTGGGTCTATATGGTTCAAAATACAGTAATCATTTCATTTTCTTAGTAAGGTGTCCAGGAGCATTTATTCTACTATAACAGTTTGCTTTTTACATTTTTTTTTCACAAATTTGGTGCTGATCAAGTTGAAAGATACGAATACTACATGTCATAAAACTGAGAGTGAGAAAAGGCCGTTTGGGCATTTAAGCTATCTTCATTTTGAGCCTGTGTACAATTATTCTTATGGCAGATTTTCTAACACATCTTATCCTATACCTTAGGAGTACAAAACTGTATGCCCCCAATTTGTGTAGGTTGGCTTTCAGCTTACTCTGCTAGGTGTCAGCTTTTAGATTCAAGAAAGCTGAATCGTTTTCTCCACGGAGATTGGAGGATGCCAGAGATTGGAATGGCTGGAGAAAAAGATAAAACAGCAATTCAATTCAGCGAGTGTAAATCAAAAAGACAGAGAATGGTAGATACTTAACATCAGGATTGACTGACAGAAGAGCAGTGACTGTGAGTCAAAAATAATTCACTGACAAGCATTTTGAGATGTCTCGAAGACGTGAAAGAGACATGTTTGTGGTTGTTAGTGATAGTTGGATGTTGCCTGTCAGCTTTTTAAGGGGCACTGCTACTTTTTATCTTTGAAGCTGTCACTTGAGGGTTTGTTAGTTTTCCAGGTTTGGAAATAAACTGCCCATATATGCCCGTATATTTTTGTACCCAGTATTGAGCTCGAACCCTCCCAGGTTAGGTGTAAAGCAGCTCATTTGATCAAATTGCTGCTTCAGCAGTTATCTTCATTGTCCAAACATAAACTAAGATAAAAGGAAAGTGAAAGTTAAGGCCATTAGGATCATTGAGACCACAATGTTATATGAACTGATGTCAAAAAAACTACCTTGAATCACATGTACCTTGTTTTCAATGTAGTCTTCAGCAAAATACAAGCTTTGTTCCTCCCAAAAAGTTAACCTTCAGATAAAGTTGGGTAAGGTAGCAATAGCTGGTCAGCTGTTTCATGCTCATTAGTAGCACTCCTGCCTCTGTACAAGAAGATTGTGACTTTAAGTCTTACTCCAGACCTGAACTCACAATCTAGGCTGTTATTCCAGTACAGTACTGAGGATGAAATGTTAGACCAATACTCTGTCTGCTCTCTCAGGTGAACCCATTGAATGTCAGGGAAATCCTCCCTATTTCCCTGTCTCATATTTATCCCTCAACTAATTCCCAGAAGAGATTTTCTGTCCATTATCACAATGCTTTTTGCAGAAGCTTGTAGTGAATAAATTGCTTGATATCTGTTCAATGTAATAATGATGAAGTTCTTCAGAAGTTCTGCATTGGATGTAGTGCTCTTTAAAATCATCACAGACTCATTCTCTGAGCATTCATGTCTAGTATGTCTTGAATAGGTTGTCTAACTAGTGGGATCACATGAACTTCAGTTATGCAACCTTTTGAATGAGGGATCACCGGAATTTATGTGGTCGAGAGTATTATCAGCAGTGAGCAATTTTAGTTAACAGTTGAACTTTTGCTGTTAAGAGTTTCCCTTCCCTTACCTGTGTTATAAACCATACTTTAGCCACGATGGCTAAGAACTGTTTATCTCACAGCTCCACAGAGGAGTGAATGTATTTAGAGTCAAAGTCATAGAGATACACAGCACAGAAACAGATGTTTGGGTCCAACTTGTCCATGCCAACCAGATATCCTAAATAAATCTAGTTCCATTTCCCAGCATTTGGCTCATTTCCTTCCAAACCCTTCCTATTCATATACCCATCCAGGTGCCTTTTTAATGTTGTAATGGTACCAGCTTCCATCACTTCTGGCAGATCATTCTACACACACCACCCTCTGGATGAAAATGTTGCCTTTTAGGTCACTTTTAAATGTTTCCCCACTCACCTTAAACCTATGCCCTCTAGTTCTGGACTCCCCCACCCCAGGGAAAAGACTTTATCTATTTACCCTATCTATGCCTCTCATGATTTTATAAACCTCTATAAGGTCACCCCTCTGCCTCCAATGCTCCAGGGAAACCAGCCCCAACCATTCAGCCTCTTCCTGTAGCTCAAATGCTCCAATCCTGGCAACATCCTTGTAAATCTTTTCTGAATCCTTTCAAGTTTCACCACATCTTTCCTATAGCAGGGAGACCAGAATTGAATACAATATTCCAACAATGGCCTAACCAATGTCCTATACAGCTGCAACATGCCATCCCAAATCCTGTGCTCGATGCACTGACCAATAAAGGCAAGTGTACTGCAGGCCTTCTTCACTATCCTATCTACTGTGTTTGTTTATTTAAATGTCTTTTAAGGAGCCCCAAAACAAAGAATTTGGACAAATTTTTCCATCTTCCTTCAACACCTCAGGGTGTCACATTTAATTGGAACTATATTTATACAGGAAGCCCAACTCTGACTGGGAATAAATCTCCAAAACTCTGAGGGAGGAAGTGGGTTCGCTCAGTTGGTTAGACAGCTGGTTTGCAAGTCAGAGTGATGCCAGCAATGTGGGTTTAATTCCTGTACTGGCTGACGTCACCATGAAGGTCCCGCTGCCTCAACCTTGCCCCTCAGCTGAGGTGTTGGGGAGCTCTCAGGTTAAATTCACCACTGTCTCTCTCTCTCTCTCTCTCTCTCTCTGGCTGAGTGGGACTATGATACCTTTACCTCAAAAACTCGGATTGTGAATTAAACCCTGAGAGAACAAATTCAACCTCATTCTGTCTGTTTTCTGGATCTAAAACAAGGTAAGTTCTTATCAAAATTGGACAGTAGTAACCTGTTTCTGCTGTGGACCTCAGGTTTGGCAGTTGCTATATTGGGAAGCTTCTGAAATACCACCTTTCCGAAATAGCTCCTGGGCTAGTTTTATTTTGAAAATCTGAGACACATGTTGATTGCAGTACTATACTTGGAAAACTGGAAAATAAATGGGAAAGAGGTTGACTCATACAATTTCCACCCTATCATACCAGGTTTATAGAGCCTTTAAAAAAAGCTGCTGAAAAGTAATAAAAGTGACCACGAAACTGAAAATATGGCCAAGAGTGAAGGAGCAGAGTGTTCCATTAAACAAAAGCCCTGCCTTTTGCTCCTCATACAGATATTCCCCCAACTTAGAAACAAATCACCCTCTGCTTACAGGTCCTACTTAAGAGGGGAACCTTCATCACAACCATCCCAAACCGTGATGGAGGGAAGGGCTGCTTTCCTGAGACTCCACTTCACCGCACTGGCTTCAAGAAGAGAATCTCGGTTGCTGAGTTTGGAACAGGTTTGAATTTCTGATGACTGGCCTAACTCACAGCTCTGACCCTGATTCACATTCCTGCTCTGCGGCTTACCAAGAGGGAATACTTTGCAGTTAAGGAGGGAACTTTCAACAATATCGCCATATGATTACCACTGAAACATCAGAATGAGCTTTCGACTGGAGCAGAAGTGTGAAGGACAATTTATAACATTAAGTTAAATTATGTTTTGCATTTTGTGTTAAAGTGGGGAAGATGTGAATAGTCATTTTTACAGTTCATTTGGGAGGTTGTGGCTGAGGTGTCAAGAGGCTTGGCAGTCTGTTTGACTGTATGCATTTTAATAAGGTTTCACTTGAAGAGCTGGGGTGTTAATGGTTCAGTGCATTATTGAAAACAAGGTGGAAGAGGAAAAAGAAAGAAATGCTATGCTCTTGTTTAGTGCCACACATCCAAAAAAACAGAATAATCCAGAAAGTCAGCCGGGCAGTGTGAGTCAATTTGACCTGGACAGCTGAGCTTGGGAGCTCATTCCAGTTTGCTCTATAGTTAAAAAAGTAAGAGTGAGTTTAGTTTGCACATTGTCTTGGGGATAGCCACCAGATGAAAGGAAGATCATCTTGTGAATGCACAGAAATTTGCCGAAAGGAAACTGGTTGCAGCTGCCCCAGCCTAATTTTGAGCAAAGTGGACTTAGCAAACAGAATTAGTACTGTAATGGTGCATCTTTACTCAGGTTTTGGGTGTTTGAAAGGGCCTTCCTGGGGTAAAAGTGGTCATGTGAGTTTGAATCTTTATCTCTTGCCTGTAATGAAACCTTTCTATCATTTCCTTTTGCATAGTGCAATATAATTCATTTTTTTTCTTCTTTAATCAGCATTTTAATGTCATGTTAAAAGTAGAATTACAGCCTCTTGAGTAACTGACCTCCATGGCTTATTAAAAACAAAGCTGGATCTAACAAATCAGATTTCCTTCCAGGAACTGCCTTGTCAGCTATGAATATCAATTGGGATCATCATGGAATATGCTGAAAGGCCTCAGGGGCTATTTTATCTAAAAGCCTCAACCGAGACTGAAACCTTAAGCAACTGACATGAATTCTGGTTAAACCAAAATGGAGGATGGGAAAAATTTCTGCCTGTAACAGCTGCTCCTTTTTTGAGGTGATTTCCTTGAATTCCAGTGCAGCAATTACTGTTTTATATGCTGTTGCATTGTTTTGGAACTTTGGAAAAAAAAAGTCAAAACAACAGCAGTTTTAAAAGGGAGAAGAACAGACAAAGGAAGCACATGGTGAGATCAGTGCAGGAGAGAGAGAGAGAGAGAGAGAAACTGACACCACAGTGTACCTACACAGTTACTGCCTTTGCATCTAAGAAAATTAACAAACAGTTAACGGACAGTGAAATTCACAACTGATCTTGGAGGAACTGTTTGGGTGAAGGTCAGCACAGAAACAGGTAAGTGAATTGTTTTTAAGTGTGGCCTACAGAAAGTTTGCAGTAGTGAGTAGAGTGGGTTCTTTCTTGATTATGTGTATGGAATGAGCTGCCAGAGGTAGTGGTGGAGGCTGGTACAATTGCAACATTTTAAGGCATTTGGATGGGTATATGAATAGGAAGAGTTTGGAGAGATATGGGGCGGGTTCTGGCAGGTGGGACTAGATTGGGTTGGGATATCTGGTTGGCATAGACGGGTTGAACCGAAGGGTCTGTTTCTGTGCTGTACATCTCTGTGACTCCAAGACTATGACAACTGAGGGATTGGGCCACAACGCAGGCAAAATGGTCTGCTGGTATTTGTATTTCAAAAGGAATGGAATATAAAAGTAGGGAACTTTCACTAAAACCAAACAAAGCACTAGTCAGATCACATTCTGGAAAGTGTGGGCCCCTTATGGTAAAGAAAAATATATTGACATTGGAGGTGGTCCAGAGAATGTTTACTAGGCTGACACCAGGTATAGAGGGATTGACTTACGATGAGAGGTTAAATAGGTTGGGCCTGTACTCAAGGGAATATAGAAGAATGACAGGCAACCTTGGTGCAACATGCAAAATTCTTTTGGACTTGACAGGGTAGATGTGGAGAGATTGTTTCCCCTTCTGGAAAGTTTAGGAGCAGAGGGCATAATCTTAGAATAAGGGGGTCACACATTTAATACAGAGATGAGGAAGAATTTCTTCTGAGGGCAGTGAATCTGTGGAGTTCTTTCCCACTGAGGGCTGTTGAGGCTAGATCATTAAGTATATTCAGGATGAGAAACACAAATTTTTAATCAGTAAGAGAATTAAAGGCTTTGAGGAAAAGGCAGGACAGCAAAGCTGAGGTTTATCAAATCGGTCATGATCTCATTAAATTGCAGAGCAGACCTGATGTGCTGAAAGGTCTGCCTCTGCTCTCATGTTTTATGATAAGGAAGGGGCAGACAGTATTGGTGGTGGCAGGTTTGATCTGGAGGAGGGAAGCTAAGGCTGGGCGGGGTAAGCAGTGTAAACTGTCCCCTGTTGTTTCAATAAACAATCCACCCAACTGAGAGCAGGGTAGCAAAGGAAAATCCAGGCTGAAATATCTTTGTGGAAAAGCATTCAGTCTTAAATTGGTTATAAATTGAAAATGGCAGAGATTTGGCTGGAGCTTTTCTCAAAAGAAATACAGCGTAGTCATTAGATAATTATGCCAGTAACATCTGCAAGAGTTTTCTGATCTCCCGCCATAAATTTTGCAGAAGATCAACTGAAACCCTCGAGAACCTCCAGAGTTTCTGCCAATCTCCCACCAACAATAAGGCCAGAGATCAGGGAACCCTCAAGGAAATTCTACCCTTCACTATCACTCAGTGAAATGCTTTGGGCCTCAGTTATGTGTCTGTTGCTATTTTGTTACATATAAGTTTTTCTCACTGATCTGGATTTTGAAACACAAGACAAAAATACTTATGATACCAAAGTATGAGAGACAGCAGAATTGGAGGATGCACCACTGAAAATACAGAATTCCCTGGGCAAGACAAACACGGGCAGGACATTAGCAGATCGAATTTGATGCAAACAGTTGTGAGGGAAGACAGAGGAAGGAAAATAGGTAGCATGTTAACTTCATGAACAGTTTCGATTTCAATCTCCCAGCCTCATTCGATTTCCGGCAGCCCACCTCTGATCGGTTACAGGTGGAGAGTGACCAGGAAGCAGATCTGGAGGTTGCATTCTGATGACAATTATGTGGTAGGATTGGCGAATATGTCATCTCATCTTGTAGCAGGGTGCTAGATAGATTAGGATGACGAGGCTTTCCTTTGCTGAAATACTGCTTATCCTGGTCTCTCAAGGAATTCAGGCCGGAAGATGTTATAGTCCATTTGCGGGTAGATATCAGTAAATTATCTTTCACATTTTTCACATAAGGAACAGACACAACTTTTTCACACAGAGGGTGGTCCATATGTGGAATGAACTATCCGAAGAAGTTTTAGAGGTGGACATTTGAAAGACATTTAGGCAGATGCATGAATAGGAAAGGCTTAGAGAGATAGAGACCAAATGCAGGCAAATGCGACTATTTAAATTTGGGATATCTGGTTGTCATGGATGAGTTGGACTGAAGGATCTGTTTCTGTGCTGTATCAGGTAAAATAGCTTAGAATTATTGAATAAATAATTAAATGCTACAGTTAAGGCAGGGAGGGAACCTTCAGAGTTCTATGTATTACATCTGAGATGTGTTAAATC
This sequence comes from Chiloscyllium plagiosum, assembly GCF_037043375.1. NCBI lineage: Eukaryota > Metazoa > Chordata > Chondrichthyes > Orectolobiformes > Hemiscylliidae > Chiloscyllium > Chiloscyllium plagiosum. The sequence goes on from NW_028270148.1 coordinate 45,593,694, forward strand.
GTCTTCCTCATCTGTGAGTCGTTGCTGGAAGAACTGTATAAAATGTTGCAAGAATAGACACAGTGCACTACTAGTCGCATTATACTGCTTTTCTGCACTGCCCTGACAATGTACTTTACCATAACATCAAAATCAACACTCTCTAAATCAAATCATTTTTATTTCTCTACAGTGTATACAGAAAAATTACGGTGACTCAATGTTGAATGACTATTTCAAGCTAGACAAATTTGTCAGCAATTCCCACCAGAAGGATAGCAGATAAGACAGAATTTGGCTGTGTTAACCCCAGATTAGATCATTTGTCTAAACTTATCATCTGACCACATCTGGTCAGATGATAAGTTTTGGGGCAACATGGTGGCTCAGCGGTTAGCACGTTCCTTACAGCGCCAGGGATCCGGGTTAAATTCCAGCCTCGGGCGACTGTCTGTGTGGAGTTTGCACATTCCCCCCGTGTCTGCGTAGGTTTCCTCCAGGTGCGCCGGTTTTCTCCTGTTATCCAAAGAAGTGCAGGTCAGGTGAATTGGCCATGCTAAATTGGCCATGCTAAAGTGTTCAGGGATGTGTTGGTTTGGGGCATTAGTCGGGGAAAATGTAGAGTAATAGGGTAGGGAAATGGGTATGGGTAGGTTACTCTTCGAAGGGTCAGTGTGGACTTGTTGGGTTGAAGGGCCTGTTTCTACACTGTAGAGATTCTATGACCCATAGAGCAGAGTTAGACCATACTGATGTGCAAAATCATTGAACATGGGACAAGCCATCATTTGATATCAAGATCTCTTTGTGTACAGACATGCAACACCTGCATATGTATCTAAACTTGTGAGAAAGTTGAAAGTTGATTGAACAGGAGGTGAATTTGATAGAGCAAGTGGAAAACTATGACAAGAAGTGTGGAAATTGAACTTCGTGAATGATTCCACCATTCAGTTTGTCAACCATTCTGAAACATAAGGCAAACATTTTGGAACAGTTCAACCAGCAAAAAAGAGGATGAGAAATGGCTGTCTAACTTGATGTTCAAGAAGCTCCACTACTTTGGTTCAAGGCAGCCAGAGAATGATCCCACTTCCAGTCCAATCCTGCAGGAAAGTGGGAGTTGTCTTGGCACAGAAGCTGGGCAACAAGGAATTCACCTGCAGCAACAGACATCTGAGCTATTTGAAGAAACGGCTCAGCACCGCCTTCCAAATAATAAGTGGTAATTATTGAAGCAATGACACATGAACAACTCCAAAACGGTCTCGTCTACATCCTGAATGGACATACTCCAAGAGAGAGTGGACCTGTGGTGCAATGATAATGTGTCTGACTCTAATTATAATGTTATACATAAGGGAGTCTTGTGGTGCAGTGGTAGTGTCCCTACACTGAGTCAGAAGGCTTCAGTTTAAGTTCCATCTGTTTCAGAGGTGTGCCATAACACATCTGAGTGGGTTGATTAAATATAAATCAAAATGAAGAAACTTTTAAAATCAGATGAAGCAGTTCTGTTTAACCATCTTTTTGCCAGATCACTCTTTTTTGATTAGGGATGAAATGTTTAACGGTGGAAAGCACAATAAGGAATGTGTCATGGTTCTGACTGGTGTTAACATGGATGGCGTCGAGAAACAGACGTGCCTCGTACTAGGAATATCTGGGAAGCCAGGATGCCTCAGAAATGTCAAGAAATATCCATGTGTGCTTGGCGAATAAGGTCACCTGGAACACTTGCACCATGTTTTGAGGCATAGATCAGGAAAGTGGATGAACTGTTTCAACAAAAGCAAAGATTTTTGTCATCATTGCAGACAATTTTCCTGTGCATCTTAATACTACCGCTTTTGAACATCAAGCTGATCCTCTTGCCTCCTAACATTACGTCTGGCAGCATCCGAGGAGCAGGAGAACCAAGGTTTCGACCCTCCTGCTCCTCACTTGCTGCCTGACCTGCTGTGCTTTTCCAGCGCAACATTTTTCAATTCTAATCTCTAGCAGTTGCAGTCCTCACTTTCTCCTAATATTGAGGCCAAGCTAATGGATCAGAGGAATTAGGAACCTAAACACTCATTATTGAAGATACCTGATCTGTTATTGAGACCATCGATAAGAAACAAGAGTACAACCCAACCGTTCTTGCAGCCATCATCATGATGCAGACGGTGGTAAAAGCCAACATTGCCAACTGCTTCCACAGCACTGTGGGCGGCACGGTGGCACAGTGGTTAGCACTGCTGCCTCACAGCACCAGAGACCCGGGTTCAATTCCCGCCTCAGGCAACTCTCTGTGTGGAGTTTGCACATTCTCCCTGTGTCTGCGTGGGTTTCCTCCTGGTGCTCCGGTTTCCTCCCACAGTCCAAAAATGTGCAGGTTAGGTGAATTGCCCGTAGTGAAGGGGTAAATGTAGGAGATGGGTCTGGGTGGGTTACGCTTCGGCAGGTCGGTGTGGACTTGTTGGGCCAAAGGGCCTGTTTCCACACTGTAAGTAATCTAAAAAAAAGTAATCTAATCTAATCAAAAGCACTGATTCAATCAGGTTCTGAGTGCACTGGACACTGAGACTGAGGGGGCTGATGAAGGGCTCTTGCCCGAAACGTCGATTCTCCTGCTCTTCGAGTGCTGCCTTACCCTCTGTGCTTTTCCAGCACCACACTCTCGACTCTGATCTCCACCATCTGCAGTCCTCACTTTCTCTTGAGGGGGAGTAGGGCAAGGCCAACTGACCTGATGATGAAGCTCCTCTTGTTCACCTGGCAGAAATTTGGCAAGGAAGTTCCGGTAGAAACTCTGAAGGAAACATACCCAGAAGTGAAGAATACTACACACTGAATAGCAGAACCTAAAAATGTTGCAATTGTAAACTTAGTACATTCTTCAGTTGCGAAGCACAAGGAAACTGATGATGCCAAAGAGTCTGATGAATGCTGACACAGGTACCTGCCGGTTTCCCTAGCCAAAGTCGCAATGATTCTGGAGATGCTTTCAGATTTTTCACAAAAACACGAGAAACATGTTTGACTGCATTACCGTCATGATGGGCTGTATCATAGCCACCAGCACACAAAACAGAGAAAGATTACTGGAGCTAACTCCTGATGGCTTTTAATGCCTTATAAAAGGTCGGATCATTGGAAGCTGTGAACAAATATATTCGTCACACATTTCATATTTTACTACATTTTCATTTGATATTTCTTTTTGCATAGAGCCCAGTTATAGACAAATGATTTTACAAAACAGTCTCCATGGTTATCATGAAGTTTGGCTTGATGCAAATTCATGGGCAGATCCCACAGGCTTTGCTTCCTTGTGCGTTTACTGTACTTCCAAAATCTCCTTGAATTATTATGATTGCCTGGTTGGATTAGGTGCAGGAGAAATGTTCTGGAACTCTAAAGTAAAGATAAGAGAAAACGTGAGATGTACATGTTGTCCAATAAGAGTGAATATAAATTTGATTTCTTAGTCTTTTGTCCTTCTGTATCGTTGAGCTACAGGAAGTTAGCAGAGGTTTTTGGATGTGGATTAATGCCTAATGATTATACTGCATCTTTTACTGGGAACTTAAGACTCCCGGAGTGATCAATGTCAATGTAGGTAGGTGAAAGGGCAACCTTTTAACTCCTTATGGAATCTGGGCTAAATCTGATTGTACTTCCTCTATCTGTACAGTTTTATTACCATTTGGCAGATGTTAGCTGTGACAGTGGGAACGCTACCAAGTTGTCGACAGTGAATGTGTCCCAAAGGTTTCTTAACAGGATTAGATCACAGCCCAAACCATTTTGCAAGTTTGACTTAATGAAAACAAAATCCAATTGTGAGAATCTTTGTAAAGTCACTTCGGCTATACACTTTTCTTTCAGGAATGTTTTCAATCTCACTGACAGAAGAAAGGTTAATTCTGCCATTACCGATGCAGACCACGTGGTGGCAGACAATACCAAATACATATGGCTTGGTTATGGTTTGATTATCAAACTATCCTTGTGATATGAAGTGCTGGTTGAGATCAATCTACTCAAAATTAAGTGAAGCTGAGTATGACAACACTACAGAAGCTGATCGATCAGAAATGGGTCTGAATTCAATGGGATTTGTTTTGGAAGTGGAAAAACAGATTCTAATCAGATATGTATTTATCAAAGCTTACCCTTATGTAAGTAGATTGGTCAACATAGTCTTCCCTTGTGTCTTCATAGAATCATAGAGTCTTCGAAATGTACAACACAAACCAATTTGTCCATTCATCACCAGTAATGATAGCTTTGCTCATTTAATACTACAGATCAGAACTTTTTAGTCCTACTGCTGATACCAACCATTGAATGTTTTGACTTTGATGTAGCAGCTATTGTGATTTCCTTCTTTAATTAACTTGGAGAAAACAAATTGGGGTTAACACTTTTGTTGCGATTGTATCAATTATATAGTTAACTAACATTTTACCAGATCAGTTAAGACTTGAGTTGGATACAGTCCAGGATCTGCGGCTCTTGTACCTTCTCCTAAATAAAAGTGAGAAGGTACCACTGCCCGATAATTTCCTCCCAGCTGCTGCATCTCCATTGCCATAAATTCAGATGAGCTGAAGCTGAAGCTCATTCATTTGGGCAAATAGACTTACCTGGAAAATTCTGCCAAAGTTACACTGAAGTGGGAGCAGCTTCCAAGAAATTCCCAGTCATTGTGTCTTTGAATGATTGAATGTTTACGTTGTTGTTGCACCTTTGAGAAAAGTAATCTTTTTTTGAAGGATTTTTTCATATCATCTACCAATTCTTAATTTAAAAAGTTATTTCTCCTTGTTCAGCTGGAACCATGAATGGGATGGTAAGATGAACTGGTGTTGACTCTCTTATAGACCTATTCTTCAGAACATCAGTTTGGCTCCTCCTTTGATTGTCTGGCAGAGAATAAGAACCCATTCTGTAGGCAGTTATGGAGTTGCAAGGGCACAGTGCCAATCTATTGCTTAATACATTGCTGTTATAATAATAGTCAGATCCACCAGGCAACCTTTTTATAATACTGATGTACCATAAAGTTGGAACAATTGATAATGTTTCACACAGTAGAAAGGAATCATTTACAGTAAGGTAACTTAAAATATATGCACAAAGACAAATCTGAAGGTCTGCCATATTTCCTGGGACATATGAATTTAAACCTGAAACTTGTTATGGACTACCAATATTCAACTTTCATCAATTAACTTTTATAACTGAGACTTTCACAGAGTACAAATGGTTTTAAAAGGATCACTGCTGACCGAAAATGGCTACTGTGATCAGCGGCCAAGTCCAGTCAACCCACATGGAATACACAAAGCTAGCTGCCTTGGGATTGCCATTTTAATCAAGAAACACGAAGGCATCAAGAAGTTGCATTTCTTGTTTTACTTGCAGTTGCATCATAACTTGATTTGATTTAATTAATTAATGCCACATGGACCTAGGTACAGTGAAAAGTTTTGTTTTGCGTGGAGTACAGGCAGATCATAATATACAAAGATTTTAGAGTGATTGAACAGAGCGAGAAATACAAAGTTACGGCTGCAAAGAAGGTTCTTAAAAAGCAAGATTAGATTTGAAATTTGAGAGGTCCATTCAGAAGTCTAATAGCAGCAGGGAAGAAACTTTTCTTGAACCTGTTGGTATGTGTGTTTAAGCTTTTGTATCTTCTACCCAATGGAAGAAGTTGGAAGAGATTATAACCGGGGTGGAAGGGGTCTTTGATGATGTTGCCTACCTCTCCGAAGCAGTGAGAAGTGTAGATGGAGTCAATGGATGGAAGGCTGGCTTGCATGATGGACTGGGATGTGTTCACAACTCTCTGTAGTTTCTTACAGTTCTGGACAGAACAGTTGCCATACCAAACCATGATGCATCCAGATAGAATGGTTTTTATGGTGTATCTTTAAAAGCTAGCGAGAGTCCTTATTGACGTACCAAATGTCCTTAGTCTCCTGAAGAAGAAGAGGCATTATTGTGCCTTCTTGACCGTCGCATCAATGTGGGTGGTTCAGGACAGATCGTTGGTGATTGTCATTCCTAGGAAGCGACACTTACTGGAGATGAAAGGTTGCCTGTGGAGGGTTCAATTTGAAAAAGACAGTGGAACTGGACTTGGATTATACAAGCAAACCATACTTCATTAGCTTGCTTTAAGCAACAAAGCAGAGAAGGAAAGCATCATGGACTGATAACAGCACTGATAAGGAAAGCTCCTCTCCACTTTCCAAACATTTCTTAAGCATAGAAACTAGTTGGTGAAAAGCAATTTGGAGCAACAATAAAATTTCGCTGGGAAATGGAGAGTATGTGAAAACTTATTTCTACAGAAACAGGAAAACACTGAAGCAGCTGGGATTCAGTGTTCAGTCTCACAACCCAAAGACTCTAAAAATGTATAAATTGCAACTCCCGTTACCTTCCTGTCTATACTATCCTTGCTCCACTCTTTCTCCGCAAGTTCAATGCCTGTATCTTTGTGTCTGTGTTTTTTCATGTTTGTTTGGGGGGGGTTGGGGGTGGATGTAATCAGTAATAAAACTAGGCTCTCTTTCATTGAAGTCTTTGAACTTGCTGTGTTTCATTTTTGAACTGGTTAACTAAGTTTTATTGAATTGTGATAGCCATGTGTTTAAAAAAAAGAATATTTATTGTGAGTGATGGAGAGGTGCTTAAAAAAGAGGGGAACCATAGGCCCGTCTTCACCAGATTGGAGCAAAATATATACTCTTTATAAACATCGCAAACTAACATTTACCAGCACTGCTTCATTGAGGTGATAGAAAACAGAGTTTTGATGCCTATATTCAGTACTATACTTGGTCATGTGAAATATTTTCAAATGCTGAAAGGTCTCAGAATATGTGGAGAGAGAGAAGCAGAGTTCACTTTTCAGGTTGATATCTTTCCTTCAAAACTGGATAAAGTTGGAGACATAACCAATGTCCTCACTATATTATTTTTTAGTTGTGAGGGGTCTGTTTACTTCAGCATGCAATACCTAAGTATATTCGCTCTGTTGCAGTGTTGTGCTTAGGGTGTTTTAAAGGACACAGCATGTGAGCTGCCTGCACAATGTCTTCTTGGTCACTCAGTGACCACACACTCACACACACTTTCGAGAAAAAATGGAAGTAGTTGTTTTTAAGAAGTCCTGAGGCAATGAAAGAGGCAAAAAAGGGAGAGAAAGAAAGGGAAGGGCATTGATATGTGAAGTGTTTACCGAGTTTCTCTTTAAGCAGATTTTGGCTGACCTTCTGAACCTTTCATGCATTTAATTCTATTTCATATTTTCAGCACCTACAGTATTTTGTTTCTGTTGTTAATATGTTATATGAACCTGATTAATTATTTATGGATAAAATAACACATTGATGAAAATCGAAGCAAACTTCATTCATGTGTGAATCAACATCATACCTTCTCCTCCCCTCAGTAAGTTTTTTTTCTCTCTTCCCAGACCTTTGCTGATTGCCAAAGTCATTCCTTTAAAGAATCCTAAAAAGTAGCTACTAATTAAAAGTGGCATTAAATCTTGGAGCTAATTGTCAAGAATCCAAGGTTTCAGCATCAGGCAACATCACTACAGCGTTATTATTGAACCTCTGACTAAAACAAAATAAAATATTAGGGTCAATCAACATATTTAACTTATAGAAACTTATGCTACAGTCAATAATAATGTTTTAGACTAAAGGTCAGAGGAATGTTGCCATGAGAATGCTTCAGTAGTGAGCCAGCCTCCCACTCTTGTCTATTTTTAGACTGGCAGATGTTGATGTAGTTTCAGTGTGAATGAATGATAAGATAATGTCCACAAGTCTCTCCAAAAAATAGTTGCAGGAGAAAACAATGGCTAAAATGGCCTTTTGTAATTTGGGGTTGTTTCAATTCCATCAAATCCTTGGAGACACAAATGAATATTAGACAAGGTTGCTAGGCAATTGAATACAATTTTCAGACAACATAAGAAGATTGTATTCAATGAACAAACATCTGTAAATGTCCCAATGTAAGAAAGGCATTCAAACCAGTTGAAGAGAGGTTTCCGTGTTATTTGCCTTGCAAACAGACAATGAAGTGTTTACTTCAACCGTTACTTATAACTGTCTTCTAAAAGCACTTTTGCTATTTATATTAACACAACAATATGGTAGTATGGTGCATTTCAGGAAAATAAAAAAGAAAAGACATGCAATTATTTGGTTCCTTTTACAACTTAGAGAAGTTGCAGTGTGATTCATTACAAATTTTGAGCGGTAGTCACTATTATAATGTAAGTAAACAGCAAATATGCACACAGCAAGGTTCCCAAACAGCCATGGAGAAAATGAGCTATCTTAGTGACAGTGGTTATGTAATAACTATGGTTTAAGATATTGGAAGAACTCACCTGTTCTTCTTTCAAAATTGCCAAGCAATCTTTTTTGTCCACTTAGGAGGGAGCACAACTCCTGAGTTCAACAGTTCGTCCACAAAACAGAATCCCTGAGAATGTTGATTTCATTCAGGAGTGCACTGAAATGTCAACTTAGTCAGACTTGAGTTTACTGCCTTCTGATGCAGTGGTTCCGAAAGCTTTTGCTATGCGTTTAACTATTATTGCTCACTTTACGACTGCACATACTACTTGACAGATGATGAATTAGAGATAATCTCTTTTTGGTGGTGATGGTTGTGTGATATATATTGGCTAGGACAGCAGCAAAACACTCTGCTCTTTTTCAAATAGTGCTGTAGGATCTTTTATACCCATCAGGCAGGGATAGCTCATCCAAAATACACCTCTTCAATAATACCAGTCTACGCCCAAGTGTCAGTCGAGGTTATAAAGTGGAGTGGAACAGGGGTTGAATTCACATCTGATTCAGAGGTAAGAGCACGATCAGTCATCCAAGTTTAACACTACAATCCTGAAAGACATCAGGATGTCAAGGTATGAATCCAAGACCAGAAAAATGAAAAACTTGCACTGTATCACTGAATAATATCTCCACAAATATTACAAGAGTCCTTCACGCTTAAATCTAGGTGCTTCTTTAGATTGCCATATAGCACATGCTTTCTTCATCTGTCAAAGCAGCCAATTCTTACATTACACCAGTGAATACACGTTGGCACTTAATTGATTGTGTCCAGCACCATAGGATGTTTTGTGGTCATGAAAGGCACTCAATAAATGTAAGCCATTCTTTCCTTCTCTAATAATTCAAGATTTTGCCAAAGAGATTACGACATTCTTTACTGTCATCTCAATCTTTCACATCTGCACATTCAGTTTGTTAAAGTAGCATAATATTGATTATTATTACACCAGCAATAAAAAACTGCTCAATCTACCTTTACCTAAAATATGGAGAAAAAAGCTTAAACACAGGTTTGGAAAATATTAGCTAAACCAAATAACAGCTGCCCCCAGTAACTGCTTCATTAGTTATTTTCAGTTTACAGCCAAAAATCAATTCCTGTTGTGTTAAACTGTTCTTGGAAAATGGTATTTAGTGGTAATGCCAGCAGAAATATGATTACTGCCAAAATTACCATTTTCTCCTTGCCAATAATTAAGTGACAACATTACAATGTAACTGAAAATATTCGATCCCCATTCTCCCTTTCTTATTTTACTTTAAAGTATACTATGCTGAGTAAGAAAGATTATTGATTGACAAGGGAATCAAGGGTTGTGAGGGAACAGGCAAGAAAGTGCCACTAAATTCACAAACAGGTCAGCATTGTGGTTCAAGTTTGATGCTCCAAATGACATATTTTGGCTTCTATTTTTTATGTTCTTATTTTTCCCACAACCCTTGCCCATTACCAAGGAATTCTCATCATTTGCCTGCTTGAGAGCTGCCCCAAAAACATTCAAGAAACATGACATCATCCAGGAAAAGCAACTGACTTGATTGGCACTATCTTAAAAATGAACTTCCTTCACCATTGACACACACTGACAGCAGCATGTACTGTCCACAAGATGTGAAGAAGCAACTGCTGAGGTTACTTTGACAGCAGCTTCCAAACCTGTGACTTCTACCGCCGAGAAGGAGCAGGCATGTGGGAACACCATCACCTGCTGGTTCCTCTGCAAGTCACAAACTGTCCTAGTTGAGAAATATATCATCATTCCTTCATTGTCAAAATCCTTAATCTACACTCGAGGTGCTCCTTCATCAGAAGGATTGTAATGGTTCAAGCAGGTTACTCATCGCCATCTTCTCAAAGGCAATCAGGGATGGAAAATAAATATTGACTTTGCCAGTGATGCCCACATCCAATGAGTGAACGAAAAGCTGTAAGAATCAGTCAGCATCATATTCAGTCATATTCTGTTCTATGATGGTGCTACAATTGGCATGGGTAGCTCCCAGCTTGTTTGGCAGAAAAAACAGTGCCTCTCAGTCACACGTTATGCTTAACCGGTAATGTCACATCACTTCTGAGTTGAGCCCTAACACTGTCTAGCTTCAGACCAATACTGAATTGAACTGAAAATGGACTGGCCATTTCTGAATTGAAAAAGCATACTTCAAGAGTTGCTGGAACCATATGTTACAGCAAGGGACTTCCAGTGTTTATCATATGATTGCTTTATTCTATTTCACAATGCTATTACTGACTTCGTTAGAGTCATTTCTGATAGACGTTCACAACAGGTTTTCACCTCATAACTTCACTGCGTGTTGTTTTGGAGCATCAGCTGAGACCACAGTTCTTGAGCTAACTGGTTGCTGTGGGGAGCGTGACACATGTACACGGCATTCTTACTGGAATTAATCCACGCCTGAGGTTTTCTTTGTCGGTGCTGAAATACATTGGGCCATCTGTCCGACTACATTCCTCAGTAACATACCAGCACTGTGGTTCAGCCACTGAAGTTTACTTAAATTGCTGAAGATTTTTTTAGAAAAACATTCCTTCTACATTCCAGATAAGCAGATGTCATTCCAAACTCATTGCATGAATTTGTTAAGTTTTAGAACTTTTGCGTGATTCAACAGGTTTTCCTTTGAAGAAATAGTAATTCCTCGAGATCACAATTCTTGACCTGTGGCAGTATCTTTGTATGAAATAAATATTTAAGTCTGTAAGCAAATGTCAGTGTGTATTAGCTTGCAGAGTTATAATGCAACCACTCTGAACTTAATCCAAAGAGTTTTTATCTTCCTTTATCACCTTTTTCTAGTTATGTTTACTTGATCCTTCAATTGAAATTGGGCTTTTAGCTCTTTTTGCCCATAAAAGCCCAATTTTAACTTAGGATGTGAGTGCAGTGTGTGTGGGATGGGTTATAGTTTCAGTTTCATATTTTAGGCCTGAATTCAGAGGAAATCATGAGGGTAATCTCAAATTACTGAAGATGCTGGACATTTGAAATAAAAGAAACTCAAATATTCAGCAGATCGGGTAGTATCTGTGGAATAAAATAGAGTTAATGTTTCATATTGACCCTTCATCAGAACAGAGAAAATATAGAAATGCATAAGGTTTGCAGTTTTGGTCCCTTTCTTTGAGGAAAGATATTGTGGCATTGGAGGCAGTTCAGAGGAGGTTCACTAGATTGATCCCAGAGATGAAGGGTTTGTCGTATGAAGAGAGATTGAACAGTTTAGGCCAATAGTCTCTGGAATTTAGAAGAATGAGGGGAGATCAAAATGAGGTATTTAAGATGATAAAATATGTGGATAATATAGGTCTGGAGCAGATACTTCTTCTTGTGGGGAATTCTAAGATGGGAGGTGATAATCGTGGAATAAAGGGTAACAAACTTAAAACAGAATTGAGGAGAAACTCCTTCTCCCAAAGGGTTGTGAATCTGTGGAATTCGCTACCCCAAAATATGGTGGATATTGGGACCATGAATGAATTTAAAGAGGATTTAGACAGATTTTTAATTCATAATGAGTTGAAGAGATATGGAAAGAAGGCAGGAAAATGGAGATGAGGAGCATTTCAGCCATGATTGAATGGCAGAGTAGACTTGATGGGCTAAACAGCCTAATTCTGCTTCCATATCTTATGAACTGATGAACATGCAAACATATAATTGAAAGAAGGAAGGGGGCAGGAAGAACAAAAGTGAACATCTGTGAGAGGGTGGAGGGCAGGAAAGATTAACAGAAGTGTCGGCAAGTAACTTGTAGCAGACACTCACTCATGCGTGCGCACACACACATACACATAGACTATGTACAACATACATAAAATACACAGACACACATACACAAGTGGACACACAAAATATAGTCACACATACAACATACAGTACTCAGAGAAACACACACAGACATACACAGACTCACACACAAGTACACATATAAACATACATGCAACTTACAGCACACAAACAGCACACACATGCATGCAAACAAAATGCAAAGGCACACACACTTACACATATATAAAAAACGCAGACATATGCAAACAAACACTCGTGCATATAAACACACAGTCACAGCCACACACATGCGCAGACATGCACACAGGCACAATACACAGACACACACACATACGCATGGCAAAATGTTCACAGACATTATTTTTCAATTCACTCGTGGGACATGGGTATTGCTGGCTGGCCAGAATTTATTGCCCTGCCCTAGTTGACCCTGAGGAGGTGATGATGATCTGCCTTCTTGAACCATTGCAATCCATGAAAGTAACATGTGAAGTAACACTTAACTGTCCACCTCTCAATGGTTCAATTGGTTTCTGGTCAGTGGTTGATCTACTAACCTTCATGCTTGGCAAAGTGACATAGCAATGGGAGGACTTCGGACACATCTCCCCTTATACCCTCGTAACTCTTTCAATAGATTTTGCTATGCCTGAACTGAAGATTTTGTCAATATTTCCACCTTCCAGTTCATCATCAAAGGGTTGGGAAAAGTTTGGTTGCTGTCTCTAATATTGACCCTTGCAGCGTGGCATGGGGGTCAGCAGTGGGTCCCAGTTCTGTACACTCTGGTGGGACTGTGTTGAACGCTCGGTGGACTTTCACTCCCTTGATATGTAACATATTCTTCCCGTCAGTATTACTTTTACTTCTTGTCTGACTTTATTATCACATTCCATTTATTGTGCTATTTTTGTTAAGATTATCTGATATATCTTTTTATATGATTTAAATTTGTGACATTTAATACCATTTCTTAGATTTTGGCTTGGTCTTCCCACGTGTCTACTCTAGCTCTGGTCCTCCATAATCCCAAGGTGCAACTCCCAGCTGTGAGCTTGATGTTTACTGCAGCTGTACTTACTGTGTGAAGATTTATTTAGGTCATTTCAGGGAAACAGTAGTTATTTTCATGCAACTATTCAACAACACTTAGTCTACTGTCTTGAGACAGAAGTTTTAGAAACTCGAGTTGTGTTGCCCTTTTCACTTTGTGATCTCAGTATCCCATTTGCTACAATATCACCTCTGACTCGTCATGAGCAATGCCAAGGAACATCTGCTGGAAGTTCTTTAAAAGATGATGCTGTCAAATTTATTCAGTCAGCCCTGTCTGCAATGAGGTGGAAGGGAAGAGTTACATTCTCGCAGGTGGGTTCGCCTCACTCTTTGGAGTTACTCATCTTGTATTGGGACACACCATCACCCATTTCTCATTCAATGACTCCAAGCAAGAGTGGCCACACCTCAATAAACTGTTCTGGTGGGTGAGCCACACCTGTTGAGTGTCCTATCCTCATCGACTCAGGGATTTGTCATGCCTGGCTTGTGAAAACTGATTCTAGTGGGGTGGACAGATGAAACCAATTTAAGATCTTGAGGTTAAGTCAGCGCCATCTTTGAAGGTACCCTCAGGTTAAAAAAAAGCTCCACCTGGAAATTAAAGTACTGGGTGTACTGGAGCCCCATTATGAGGTATACAAAATAAACCAGACGAGGGAGTGTTGGGTAATCCAAGATAGAGGATGGGAATGATTTCTGGCTGTAACAGGCTGCTCCTTTTTTGAATTATTTTAGGTGTTGGAGGTGATTTCCTCGAATTCCAGGAGCAGCAATTACAGTTTTATATACTGTTGCATTGTTTTGGAACTTTGGAGAAAAAAAAGTCAAAACAACAGCAGTTTTAAAGAGGAGAGAAACAGACAAAGGCAGCACATGGTGAAGTCAGTGCAGGAGAGAGAGAGAGAGAGAGAGAGAGAGAGAAGAAACCCACACTGTTAACTGACACAGCAGTGAACCTGTACAGTTATTGCATTTGCTGTTTGAATTCATGTATCGCTAGACATCGGAGTGAGTCTGGGAAAATTAACTTCCAGCAAAATTCACAACTGATCTTGGAGGAACCTGTTTGGGAGAGGTCACAGCACAGAAGCAGATAAGTGAATATTTTTAAGTGTGGCCTTACAGAAAGTCTGCAGTAGTGAGTAGATGATATGCTTTATTGAGATACGTCTCTTGATTAAACTTAAAGATATAAGCCATAAGTATTAAGTAGCCTGGAACAGTGTTTTGTAGAGGAATAAGACAGTGCTATTTTCTGGGTCTGTAGACTGGAAGAAGTAAAAATGGCCTAGTAGAGTGATGGATGTGGGGTTTAGGGAGAGTTTATGTGTTACTGAGGATTATATCTGCAATAAATGTTGTTGGTTGCGAATCCTATAAGATCAATGGATCAGTTGGAGAGACAATTAGAGACAATGAGGAATTTACAAGCGCAAAGGGATGTGATGGATGGCAGTTATAGGAAGCGACAAAAATCACAGATACAGTCACGTAGATGGGTTAACTCCTGGAAAGGTAAGAGAGGTAGGCAGCTAGTGCCAGAGCCTTCTGTGCCTATACCCATTTCAAACAAGTATGCTGTTTTGGAAAATGTAGGGGGTGATGGAGTCTCAGGGGAACGTAGCATGAACATCCAAGTTTCTGGTATTGAGACTGGCTCTAATGCAACGAGGGGTACGTCGGGTTCCAAGAAATCAACTGTGTTAGTGCACTCTCTAGTCTGAGGTACAGACAGACGTTTCTGTGGCCAGCAGTGAAAAATCAGAATGGTGTGTTGCTTCCCTGGTGCCAGGATCAAGGATGTCTCAGAGAGGGTGCAGAATGTTCTCAAGGGGGAGAGGGGCCAGCAAGAGCTCATTGTCCAAATTGGAACCAACGACATAGGAAGGGAAAAGGTTGAGATTCTGAAGGGGGATTACAAAGAGTTAGGCAGGAATTTAAAAAGGAGGTCCTCAAGATTAGTAATATCTGGATTACTCCCAGTGCTACAAGCTAATGAAGGCAGGAATAGGAGGCTAGAGCAGATGAATGCATGGCTGAGGAGCTGGTGTATGGGAAAAGGATTCACATTTTTGGATCATTGGAATCTCTTTTGGGGTAGAAGTGACCTGTACAAGAAGGACAGATTGCACCTGAATTGGAAGGGGACTAATATACTGTCAGGGAGATTTGTTGGAGCTACTCAGGAGGATTTAAATTATTAAGGTGGAGGGGTGGAGGGGAAGGGTGTGGGATCTAGGGAGATAGTGGACAGAGAGAGCAATCTGAGACTGGTACATTTGAGAAAAGAAGCTTGCCATCGGTCAGGGCAGGCAGGGACAAGGTAGGACTGATAAATTAAACTGCATTTATTTCAATGCAAGGGGCCGAACAGGGAAGGCAGATGAACTCAGGGCATGGTTAGGAACATGGGACGGGGATATCACAGCAATGACAGAAACATGCTCAGGGATGGACAGGATTGGCAGCTTAATGTTCCAGGATACAAATGCTACAGGAAGGACAGAAAGGGAGGCAAGAGAGGAGGCGGGGGTGGTGTATTTGATAAAGGATAGCATTACAGCTGTGCTGAGGGAGGATATTCTCAGAAATACATCCAGGGAAGTTATTTGGGTTGAACTGAGAAATAAGAAAGGGATGATCACCTTATTGGGATTGTATGATTGATCCCCTAATAGTCAGAGGGGAATTGAGAAACAGATTTGTCAGGAGCTCTCAGTTATCTATAAGAATAATATGGTGGTTATGGTAGGGGATTTTACCTTTCCAAACTTAAATTGGAACTGCCATAGTGTTAAGGGTTTAGATGGAGAGGAATTTGTTAAGTACGTACAAGAAAAGGTGCAAAACTTGACCTACTCTTGGGAAATAAGGCAGGGCAGGTGACTGAGGTGACAGTGGGGGAGCAGTTTGGGGCCAGTGACTGTAATTCTATTGCTTTTAAAATAATGATGGAAAAAGATCGACCAGATCTAAAAGTTGAAGTTCTAAATTGGAGGAAGGCTAATTTTGACGGTATTAGGCTAGAACTTTCAAAAGCTGATTGGAGGCAGATGTTCGCAGGTAAAGGGACGGCTGGAAAATGGGAAGCCTTCAGAAATGAGACAACGAGAGTCCAGAGAAAGTATATTCCTGTTAGGGTGAAATGAAAGGCTGGTAGGTATAGGGAATGTTGGATGATGAAAAAAATTGAGGGTTTGGTTCAGAAAAAGAAGAAAGCATGTGTCAGCATGTGTCAAATGAATCCTTAGAAGAGTATAAAGGCAGTAAGAGTTTACTTAAGAGGGAAATCACGATGGCAAAAAAGGGACATGAGATAGCTTTGGCAAATAGAGTTCAGGAGAATCCAAAGGGGTTTTTACAAATACATTAAGGACAAAAGGGTAACTAGGGAGAAAATAGGGCCCCTCATAGATCAGCAAGGCGGCCTTTGTGTGGAACCGCAGGAGGTGGGGGAGATACTAAACGAGTATTTTGCATCAGTGTTTACTATGGAAAAGGACATGGAAGGTATAGAATGTGGGGAAATAGATGGTGACATTTTGAAAAACGTCCATATTACAGAGGAGGAAGTGCTGGATGTCTTGAAACGCATAAAAGTGGATAAATCCCTAGGACCTGATCTGGTGTACCCTAGCTTCTGTGGGAAGCTAGGGAAGTGATTGCGGGGCTTCGTAGTGTGATATTTGTATCATCAGTAGTCAGAGGTGAGGTGTTGGAAGACTGGAGGTTGGCTAACATGGTGCCACAGTTTAAGAAGGTAGTAAGGACAAGCCAGGGAACTATAGACCGGTGAGCCTGATGTCGATGGCGGGCAAGTTATTGAAGGGAATCCTGAGGGACAGGATGTGCATGTATGTGGAAAGGCAAGGACTGATTATGGATAGTCAACATGGCTTTGTGGGTGGGAAATCATGTCTCAAACTCGATGGAGCTTTTTAAAGAAGTAACAAAGAGGATTGATGGGGGCAGAGTGGTGGATGTGATCTATCTGGACTTCAATAAGGCATTCGACAAGGTTCCCATGCGAGACTAGTTAACAGAGTTAGATCTCATGGAATACAGGGAGAACTAGCCATTTGGATACACAACTGGCTCAAAGATAGAAGACGGAAAGTGGTGGTGGAGGGTTGTTTTTCAGACTGGAGGCCTGTGACCAGTGGAGTGCCACAAGGATCGCTGCTGGGTCCACTACTTTTCGTCATTTATATAAATAATTTGGATGTGAGCATAAGAGGTATAGTTAGTAAGTTTGCAGTTGACACCAAAATTGGAGGTGTAGTGGACAGCGAAGAGGGTTACCTCAGATTACAACAGGATCTGGACCAGATGGGCCAATGGGCTGAGAAGTGGCAGATGGAGTTTAATTTAGATAAATGCGAGGTGCTGCATTTTGGGAAAGCAAATCTTAGCAGGACTTATACACTTACTGGTAAGGTCCTAAGGAGTGTTGCTAAACAAAGATAACTTTGGAATGCAGGTTCATGGCTCCTTGAAAGTGGAGTCGCAGGTAGATAGGATAGTGAAAAAGGCGTTTGGTATGCTTTCCTTTATTGCTCAGAGTATTGAGTACACGAGTTGGGACGTCATGTTGCGGCTGTACAGGACATTGGTTAGGCCACTTTTGGAATATTGCGTGCAATTCTGATCTCCTTCCTATCTGAAGGAAGTTGTGAAACTTGAAAGGTTTCAGAAAAGATTTACAAGGAAGTTGCCAAGGTTGGAGGATTTGAGCTATAGGGAGAGGTTGAATAGGCTAGGGCAGTTTTCCCTGGAGCGTCAGAGGCTGCGGGATGACCTTATAGAGGTCTATAAAATCACGATAGGGTAAATAGACAAAGTCTCTTCCCTGGGATGGGGAGTCCAGAACTAGAGGGCATAGGTTTAGGGTGAGAAGGGACAGATATAAAAGAGACCTAAGGGGCAACTTTTTCACGCAGAGGGTTGTACATGTATGGAATGAGCTGCCAGAGGAAGTGGTGGAGGCTAGTACAGTTGCAGCATTCAAAAAGGCATTTGGATGGGTATATGAATAGGAAGGGTTTGGAGGGATATGGGCTAGGTGCTGGCAGGTGGGACTAGATTGGGTAGGATATCTGGTCGGCATGGACGGGTTGGACTGAAGGGTCTGATTCCGTGCTGTACATCTCTATGACTCTAAATAGATGTCATCTCAAGTCCTATTGGTTTGTCAATTTAGGATGTTCTGTAAAATGTGGAACTTGACAAGACACAAAAAAATCCCTGTCACCCATTACATCTAGTTCTATCATCAACTATCTCGACTTGTAATGCCACTGGGTCAAGGTACATCAGGCTGAGAGAGTACAACTGATACTATATAACTTTGCCTCACTATTATCCAATTCACGTGCAAGTCATGTTTGTCAACTTTCTCTCATCTGTCTGTCACAAACCTTGTGGAGCTGAGTAAATGAAGAAGCAGTAGGTATGGATTCACTGGGAAGGACATCCAAATGGCTGTCCGATTCAAGAACAGGGAAATGCAAAGCTGAATCAGAAAGCATCAGACTCCAGTCACTTGCTGACCACAAAGGCTGAAAGAGATTCTATCATGCTCTGAAATCTGGCTAAAAGCCTCAGGTTACTGGTTCATCACAATCTTCATCTGTAAGGATTAATGATCCTTACAGATAAAGCTCAAAGTCTAGAATGATGGGTGGAACATTTTGACCACATCCTTAATTGGCCTTCATTGATGAGTAAAGAAAAAATGAAGAGGCTGCAACAAGTGCACAGTGAAGGTTTGACTATGTTTTTCCTTTGTTTAGAACTAATGTGCACCATTTCAATTTAAGGGAATACCATTTGAGACAGAGATGTGGTGAATCTTTGGAATAATATACCCCAGAGGGCTGTGGAAGAGATTGATAAATTTTTGTCTATCAATGGGTTATGGGAATATTGTGGGTAAAATCATTAAAGTGTTCAATCACAATTGTATTAAATGGTGGAACAGTCTCGATGGGCTAAATGGCCTACTCCTGTTCCTACATTCATATGTTCCTTGTGAAGAAAACTATAAAGTGATACAACAACAATGTGTATTTACACAGCACGTTTAAAATATTATAATATCCCAAAGTGCTTCACAGGAACAAAACAGAATTCAACAGTGTGCTATATAAGGAGATATTGGAGCGGATAACTAAATGTTTGTTCAAAGAGGTATACATTAAGGTATACATGATCGACATGAGACTCACCAAGTCGGTGCTCTACTCCCAGCCTCAAAACAGCAGCTGAGCCCCGGCTTGATGGAGGACGTGCTTCAGTGATCCCCTCAAGGCTTCACTGTGCGGTTTTCCCACAGACGCCTGGGAATCACTGGCCCAAGACTGTCTGAAATGGAGGAGGAGCATCCGGGAAGGTGTTGAGCCTCTTGAGAATTGTTGTTGGGAAAATGCAGAAGCCAGGCAAAAACAGAACAAGGAGCACGCCGCCACACCAACGCCCCACTACCCCCTTCTTGCCACCACCTTCTGCCCAAAGTGTAACAGGCCTGTGGATGCTGCATGGGCCTGTATAGCCACCTATGGACTCACCCTGAGAGTGGAAAAGAGTCATCCTTGTCTGCAAGGGACTGCCAAGGATGCTGGGGTTACCTTTAAGAAACAAAGAGAGGCAACACTTTGGAGAGTTTAGGGAATAAACTCCAGTGACGAGGGCACCAAGCGAGGTGACTTATCTGTACCTACTCTGTCTATCCCTTTTGATTTAATAGATATTTTTATTAGAAATTTAACATTTTTACAAGTTTACAAAAATAAACAAAACTCTCAAATACAAACATTGATATACAATTAAATCAAATATACAATAGCCAAAATTTAACAAAAGAAAAAAAATACAGAAAAAGAACAAAAAACAAAACTCAACTGTCTACTAATCTAACCTACAACTAACCAGAGAGTATATTTAAGTCTCTTACATGCTCGGAATGTGTTAACATCAAATGTAATAAAACCCGTATTCGTGTGGGATTCCTCTCCTAAGGGGCCCCGGACCAGCCAGGTTTGTAATCTCAATTAAATAAAAGACCTTGTTAGGATAGCTGAAATATCTGTATTTATGTAATTCAAGAAGGGCTGCCATATTTTATAAAATAATTCGGTCTTTCGGTGCACCATATTTGTAAGGAGGTCAAGGGGAATACATTCCATAATTAATCTGTGCCAATTTGAAAGTCCAGGGGGGTCTTCAGCCACCCAGTTCATCAAAATATTTTTCCTTGCACAGAAAGAGAGAATAGAAATTAGTCTCTTCCTGTACATGTCCAGGGAGGGAAAGTTCGAAAAGCCCAAAAGGAGAGATACTGGGTCCACTTTAATTTCCATTCCTAAAATTTCTGTCAGGGTACTTGCTACTTTTGTCCAATATCTATGGATCTTATAACAGGTCCATAGGCAATGTACAAGAGTGCCCACCTCTATTTTGCATTTGGGACACATTGGAGATGCTCCTGCCTTAAATTTTGCCAATCGAACCGGTGCTATATGGGCCCTATGAAGTATCTTCAGCTGGATAGCCTGGGTTCTGTTACAGATAGTAATTCTTCTAGCATTTTCCCAAATATCATTCCATGTTTCTATTGAGATTTCTAGTCCCAAATCCTGATCCCATGTTTTAAGCAGATTATCCATATCTCCCGATACTTCATCATGTAGTAAATAATAAATAGTAATGACGGAAAATACCCCCACTGGTCGTAGGACACTACATTCTCTATCTGATTTATAAAGACTATCTGATAACGTAGTCTTCTTCTGTATATAGTCTCGAATTTGGAAGCATTGAAAGAGGTCTCCATTAGGTAATCCGAATTTCTGACGCAGCTGTTCAAAAGACATCAGGACCCCATCTTTAAATAGGTCCCCTGGATCTCCAGAGTTTAAAAATGACATCTGTAAACCCCGGTTGGAATCCCCATGCTCCCACTATCGGGGCATAGGGGGATGTTTTATGTGAATTACCCTCATTTTGCCGCATTATATTCCAAGCCTTGATTGTATTTAGTATTATAGGGTTTTTACAGTGATCTGTAATGATTTTCCTCTTGTCTGAAAATAAAAGGTTAATAAGTGGGTATTTTACTTGAGAGGCCTCGATGTCCAACCAGATTGATTGTGGATCAGACAAGACCCAATCAGCTATGTAACTTAATAGGGAACTTAACTGATATTTCCTAAAATCTGGGAAGTCCAATCCTCCCCTTGTCTGTGGAAGCTGTAGCTTCTTCAGCTTAATGAGGGGCCGTCTATGATTCCAGATAAAGGAACCCAGCCAGCCATATAATTTACGTAGAGCCATCCTCGGCAGCATCACCGGAAGCATTCTCATAGGATATAGGAGACGGGGCAAGACATTCATTTTAATTAGTGCTATTCTACCCAGCCAGGAAATTGGAAGGTCTCCCCATCGCTGGAGGTCCTGCCTTATCCTTTCCAGTAAATGCACAAAATTAGCCTTGTACAACTGACCAAATACTGGAGTAATAAAAATGCCTAAATATAAGAAGCCCTCCAGGGACCAACGAAAGGGAAAAAGGGATCCGTCCACTAAGTGGGGTGTCATAGCAAGGCCACCCATTGGCATAGCCTCCGATTTTGAAAAATTAATTTTATAGCCTGAGAATGCACTAAATGTATTAATAACTTGGATTAGGCGAGGTACGGACATCAGAGGATTACTGAGGAATAGAAGAACATCATCTGCATAAAGGGTGATTTTATGTTTACCTGTACCAATCCTCAGGGCCGTTATATTAGGATCAGCTCGTATAGCTTCTGCTAGTGGTTCAATTATTAGCGTAAATAACAATGGCGAGAGAGGACATCCCTGACGGCAGCCCCTACCCACACTGAAGCTATCCGAACCTAATCCATTGGTAACCATAACTGCTTTGGGATCACTATACAATGTTGAGACCCTTTGGTAAACATTTGTCCAACGCCAAACCTTTCCAATGTGTAAAACAAATATGACCATTCAACCCTATCGAATGCCTTTTCCGCGTCTAATGAAACTACTACTCCTGGTATCTTTCCCTGATGATAGGCTTGAATCATATTCAAAACCCTTCTAAAATTATTGGATGATCTACGGCCCTTAATAAACCCTGTCTGATTCTCCTTTATAATATGTGGCAGTACCCTTTCTAGTCTTAGTGCTAACGTTTTAGAAAGGATTTTAAAATCTACATTTAGCAAGGATATTGGTCTGTATGATGTACAATCTTCTGGATCCTTTCCTTTTTTAGGGATAAGAGAGATATTTGCCTCTTTCAGAGAAGGCGGGAGACAACCCTGACTATATGCATAGTTATACATGTCCATAAGTGGACCAGCCAATATTTCTGTAAATTCTTTATAGAATTCAGCTTGAAAACCATCTGGGCCCGGTGCCTTACCACTCTGAAGTTGTCTAATTGCATCAAGTATTTCTTGGATTGTTAGAGGAGCATTTAGGACCGATACCTGTTCCGGAGTTAGGTCCGGAAAGGTCAAATTTTTTAAAAATGACTGCATCCTTCTAGTCCTATCTTCACAATCCTGCGATTTATATAACTCAGAATAAAATTCTCTAAAGATCGCATTAATCTTTTTATGATCATGAGTCAAAATACCCGTACTTTCCTTGATAGACATAATAGTCTGAGGGGCCTTTTTTTGCTTTGCAAGAAATGCTAAGTATCTACCCGGTTTGTCGCCATATTCATATAACCTTTGTTTTGCAAATAATATTTCCTTCTTAGCCGTTTGAGTAAGCGTAGTGTTTAGAGCTGTCCTAAGAGCCGTAATCCTTTGCAATTTAATAATAGAAGGTCTATCAGTGTATGCTGTTTCAGCTGCTTTTAAGCGAGCTTCAAGCAGACACTGTTGTTCTCCCTTCAATTTTTTCTGGATTGCTGAGTAGGAGATGATCAAACCTCGCGTGTAAGCTTTGATGGTCTCCCACATCATTGATGGGTTGTTAGCTGTACCTGAACTAATTTCTAAAAAAGTTTTAAATTCTTGAGAGAACTACTTTACAAATTTACTATCTTTCATTAGGAAGGGGTCCAT
Organism: Chiloscyllium plagiosum; assembly: GCF_037043375.1. NCBI lineage: Eukaryota > Metazoa > Chordata > Chondrichthyes > Orectolobiformes > Hemiscylliidae > Chiloscyllium > Chiloscyllium plagiosum. The sequence continues at coordinate 45,617,016 of NW_028270148.1, forward strand.
ACGCCAATGCCGAGGGGATGTCCCATTGTTCCTCACCTTAGTTTCCATATATACAGCAGCGTGGTCGGAAATTGCTATACTACCTATTTTACAGGATGATATGGAATTTTAAAAAAATCGAGGGGGCAAAAAACATATCAATTCTGGTATGACATTTATGTGGATTGGAGTAGAAAGAAAAATCTCTGCCCTGTGGATGAAGACATCTCCATACATCTACTAATCCTAATTCTTTGTTCAGATCCACCAATTGTCTAGATCTGGGAGATACTCCTGCAGTACTCTTGGGAATCCTATCTATTTCCGGATCCATAATACAATTAAAGTCTCCCCCTATAATTGTATGACGGGCACCAAAAGCCATCAATTTTGAAAAGGCTTCCGTTATAAATTTAAAGGGGTGTGCCGGGGGGCAGTACAAATTTAAAATCCCATATTCCGCTCCATTTATAAGGACTTTAATCAAAATATATCGTCCAGATTCGTCTTTTATCTGATTTAGGATTTTGAAAGGGAAATTCTTCCGAACAAGAATAACAACTCCCCTGTTTTTTGAGCTAAAAGAAGAAAAAAAGGCCTGATCAAATCCACCCTGTCGTAATTTCAAGTGTTCTTTATCCGGCAGGTGTGTGTCCTGTAGGAGAGCTATATCAACTCTTTCTTTCTTAAGATTTGATAATATTTTCTTCCTTTCGACTGGCAAATTAGTCCCCTTGACATTCCACTTAACCGACTGATCAACCATAATCATCTGGGCAAATCTGAGACCCCTCGGGAGGGGAAACCCTATCCAGAACATCCCGAGCATAGAGCATATAAAATTTACAAAAATAAAGGCTCTCTAATACACTCACAACAGTACAATAAAAAACTATTTCTAAATAAAAAAAATATAAAACTTATCTAAGTGGAGATTTTCCCCCTTGTTCCCAGGGGGTGTCACTTCCTCTCCAAAAGTCCATCATATTCTCTCCCAACCAATGCCCCACCCTTGACCCAGGCGCTCCTCAATAAAATGAGGAGAATTCAGATATAATACAAAGCTAGAGTTAACAGTGAGCACCCTACCCCCACCCATACCAACACCTGGATATGTTTGGTAATATTAATACCATATATAAACATATAACTATAAAATTACAACCTCAACAAATAATAATTAAATATAATAATACAAAATAACAAGGGAGAAACAACCCCGCTCCTAAAGATAGAGGAAAAATAGAATCAGGTATCCACCTCCTCCCACCAACATTAACCAAACCCCCCAGCTTATATATATATATATATATATATATATATACACACATACATACATACATATATATATATATATATATATATATTTACACACATATACATACATACCCACATATATACATAAAATACTAAAAGAAAACAACCCCGGGGGGGGGGGGGGAGAAAATCAAATCCCTCTCCCCATCCCCCATGATAATATTAAACAGTAAGGTAAGAAAAAAGAAAAAAAAGGGGGGGATATAAACCAAAGCGGGGGGAAAGGCAAACCAACATCCATTATCTCTTACAGTTTATCTAAGAGAGTCCAGGAATTCCTTAGCCTTTTCTGGTGATCCGAAGTTATACACGGATTCATCATGGTCAAAGCATAGCGTCGCTGGGTAGTGTAAGGAGTACTGAATATTTAAGTCCCTTAAACGCTTCTTCGCCTCATCGAATGCCTTCCTCTTTCAGACCACAACTGGGGAAAAGTCCTGGAATAACATGATCTTGGATCCTTTATAGATCATAGCTTGCGGGTCTTTTCCCAAGATTTCTAGAAGCTTCTAGGAGTATCTGCCTCTCCCTATAGCTCTGCAGCCGGAAGAGGACCGGGCGTGGGCGGTCGATTATCAAGGTCATCAATGTGATTCTCTAAGGTCCGGACTCGCTGTTCGAGAGTCCGGACCTGATCCACGGCCGATTGCGCTGTAGTTTCGGAAGTCGCGGCCTTTAACTCTGCCCCTCTAACTCGGTGCTCGATTTCCTGGATGTCTCGGTCATGCTTCTGCAACGCAGCCGAGAGTGAGTCCCATCGATTTCGGGATTCTTCAATAAAAGCGTCGATCTTCGCATCCAGTTTGGAGATCATTTCTACAAGGCTTGCCACTGTAGGTAAGTCCCCCGGGGCGACTGTGGACACCTCTGCTGCAGCTGGAGAGAGTGGGGGAGGGGGTCCTGCTTGCTGAGAGCTGTGGGGTCCCTTCCCTTTGGTCATTTTTACTAAATATTAGATTGTTTAAATTAAAATTAAACAACTAATTAAATTAAACAGCTATTATAAATGATTTGGTGAGTGTGGTGGGGATGGGTGACCCACTTTACCCAAGTCTTGGGAGGAGCACTATAGACTCAGACTTGCTGGGTCACCGCCATCTTGGATCCCCCCTGTCTATCCCTTTAAGTATTTTGCAGGTTTTAATGAGGTCACCTCTCAGTCTTCAAAATCTGAGAGAATATAAGCCCAGTTTGCCCAATCTTTTTCATATAACAATTCTGCTATCCCAGGAACAAGAACTTGCATTGTAGTCTCTTGGTGGCAATAATATTGTGCAATTAAATTTTTATCATTCAATTAAAACTTTATCGTTCAATTAAATCTTTAGTATCTTTCACTAAATATTTCATCTGACACATGGCTCCCTACTTTACCAATTTAAGTTCTCCTGAGTGCTAATACTCTGGGAAATGCTCCTCACAGCTGCATATAATGGGAATTGTTAAAGTTGGGGATTCTCGATGAGCACAGATTGGATAAATACAAGAGGGCTGGAGGATATTATGGAGTAGCAAGGAGGAGTATTGCTGAACAAAGAGACCTTGGAGTGCAGGTTCATAGCTCCTTGAAAGTGGAATCACAGGTAGATAGGATAGTGAAGAGAGTGTTTGGTATGCTTGCCTTTGTGGACAGAGTGGACAGAGTGGGAGGTTATGTTGTGGCTGTACAGGACATTGATTAGGCCACTGTTGGAATATTGTGTGCAATTCTGGTCTCCTTCCTATCGGAAAGATGTTGTGGAACTTGAAAGGGTTCAGAAAAGATTTACAAGGATGTTGCCAGGGTTGGAGGATTTGAGCTATAGGGAGAAGCTGAACAGGCTGGGGCTGTTTTCCCTGAGCGTTGGATGCTGCGGGATGACCTTATAGAGGTTTATAAAATTATGAGGGGCATGGATAGGGTAAATAGACAAAGTTCTTTTTCCAGTGATGGGGGAGTCCAGAACTACAGGGCATAGGTTTAGGGTGAGAGGGTGGTACATGCATGGAATGAGCTGCCAGAGGAAATAGTGGAGGCTAGTACAATTGCAACATTTAAGAGGCATTTGGATGGGTATATGAATAGGAAAGGTTTGGACAGATATGGTCTAGGTGCTGGCAGGTGGGACTAGATTGGGTTGGGATATCTAGTTGAGTTGGACGGGTTGGAGCAAAGGGTCTGTTTCCATGCTGCATTTCTCTATGACTCTATGGGGAAACCTGAAATCAAGAATGAGGACTTTAAAATCAAAGTGTTGCTTAACTGAGAGGCAGTGCAGGTCAGCAAGCATCAAGGTTATGGCAGAACACAAGATTATTTTGGGATAGTCTTACATTTACAGAGTGTAGGACATGGGAGAACAGCTCAAAGTGCATTGAGAAGTCAGATCTTGATGTAATAACACCATTGATGAGGGTTTCAGGAGCAGACAGCCCGAAGCAACCATCAATTCTGATTATTTTACAGCCATGTGTGATTGGTGGTCAAAAGCTCATCAAAAAAAATGTTACCGCAATTGCAATCAGTTTCAAACAGCCTTAGGTCATTTTCAGGGAGAGGAATGGATTGGTAGCTATAGAACTGGATTTGTGATGGGGGGTCTGACAGAAGATGGTGGCTTTGTTCTTCTCAAAACCTAAATTGGAGGAAATTTCTGCTCATGCAGCACTGGATGTGGGAGAAGCGATGTGGGACATTAGGGGCATTGGAAGGGTAGGGAGAGGTGATTGTGAATTGTGCGCACAGCAGTGTGAATGATGCTGAGTTTTTGGACGTTCTTGTCAAGGAGTAGCATGTAGATGAAAAATGTGAAGGAATGAAGCACAGATCCTTCGGGAGAAAAGAGGGAATGAGGTACAGTAGGAGGAAGGGAAACCATTTTAGGAGAGTCCTTGGCTATTACTGGGTAGATAAGATTGTAACGAGGTAAGCTAAAACTTTCTTGATGATGATGAAGAAGAGTTGGAGGAGGATTGTGTGATTAAATGTCAAAGTCTACGAGAGAGGTCAAGAGACACTAACAGGGATTCTTTATCTTTGTCCTGTTTTGGATGAGACCAAATCCTCTCAAAATAGGAGATAGTCTAGGCCCTTTTTATTTCTTATTTTAAAGGGAAGGTGTTGCATTCCAGATGCAATTCGATTTGTCAAACTCCTTGACTTTTAACAAAACACACTTAATATTTACAGCATTGTTAAAACACAGACAAAATAAAAAGAAAATAAAAGAATTGGCTTAACTGTAACCCTATCAAAATGCTTAACAACATAATATATATTAACTACAACTAATTAACTTTCCAATATTGTGACATTCCATAAACACACTCTTAGCAAAGGCAAAGTCAGTAAAATAGATCGTCCCACATTCAATTCTAGCAGCAGGAAGAGATCCCCAGCTTTTAGCAGAGAGAGGAATTAGAGCTTCCACATCCAGCTTCAAGAACCCAGCAACTGCAGAGAGCCAAAACTAAACATCCTGGTTCTGTGGGAATTTGACCGCACTATTCAGGCTGCTTCTACTGTTCCAACTTTAAAAAAAAACAAAGCTTCACAAGCTGTTTACTTTATTGGCTTTGAGCAGTCTGTTCAGTACATCTGTCTCAAAATCCTTTCTTCATCAAAGAAAACAGGACAAAATACACCTCTTAAAGCCACAGTATCATCACAGTCCATCAGATTGGATATCTTTTGAGACTTTCATTGGAAACATTTAGACACTGTGGTATGATTGGAAAACTGATTGAAGCAATTGAAACTTGGAATTCTGGAAAAGGCTGATAGGATTTATCAGGTGACAACATGGCTTTGGAGAGGAAAGAGGATATGAATGGCAAGGTTTAAAAGCAGTAGGATCGAGAGCTGTTTTCTTGAGATAAGGGGTAACGGCACTGGATTTGAAGAAAAGGGGAACAATTCCTGAAGAGAGAGAACCATTAACAATGTCAACGTGAGAGCCAGGAAGGGAAGTTGAATGGTCATCATCCATTCAGTGAGAATGGTGTCAAATGAGCATGAGGTGGGTCCCATGAACTAAATGAGCTTGGAGGGGGACTAAGGGGAGATAGGAGAGAAATGAGAGAAAATTTCAAGTTTGCTTAAGGTAAATAACCCCAAACCTCTCCTATTTCTACATACATTTAAAGTGCTCCATCGCTGGTACCGTATCATGCTTATCTCTTGCATCTTTTCTTGACATCCTTCCCATGATGTCTGGTGTGGAACTAAATTTGTGGTGAGGGGACAGAAGATTGTGGCTTCAGCGTGTGTGGGAAAGGGAGTACATGAGGAAAATGGCTAGGGGAAGAGAAACAAGTGATAGAGGCAGTTGGTTGGGTGTCTTAAACCAAGTGACTAAGCAGTCCAGGAGCTCCCTCACAATTATCATGGGGGTTAACAATGGAAGAAACGATAGTGAGAGGTTTAAGAGGGTTGTTTTCATTTTAGTAGGGAGGCTGAAGTGTGTCAATTGATTCTAAAAGTTATAATTTTAAAGAAGTTGCAGGAACTGAAAGATTGGTTGACGGACGTTTTAAGGTAGGATGACAAGTTGGGAAGGCTACTGAGAGGAAGCATATAGGACCCTTAGTTTTATACATGCAGGCATACAAATGTGATTGCAGTGGTGACAATCAGATACTGCTTGATCCCCTGAGTATTTGCCAAATAATCTGATTTTTTAATGTCAGATTCCCAGTACCTACAATCTTTTACTTGATGTTTTAGAATAAAGTAAAGCCTATTAGTTATGATACCTGTGATGAGGCACTTTAAATTTGTGTAGCAAAGGGAAAAATTAGGGGTTATTCTCCTTAAAGCAAAGGAAGCTTAAAGTTTGATTCATTTCTCCACTAATGCTTCTTATAGATTAGGTACAGAGAAATAATTTCACAGCTAATTCTTCAATTGTCCTTCCATACAACAATCAAGTGACTGCCATTGAATGACGAAAGCTGACAGAATATCTGTCATCTTTCTGATTATAAAGGCATCACAGATTGTTACTGATTAGCTCTGTAACTCATGTCTACATTTGAGCTCTTTCAACAGGATTTGGAGGGTTGGTGTGGACTCAATGGGCTGAATGGCCTGCTTCCACATTGTTGGGATTCTATGGATGAGCTTGTGCCCTGGACATGCATCAAGTCTTCAATGGACTATAGCTGTAGAGATTGTGTTCTGTTCTATACTCCACCTAATTACGGCTTCACTTAGGGTTAGGATTGTATTGGGAGCAGAGTAATTTTTCTACTGATCCAGGAGCACAGTTAAGCTAAGTAACAATTCAAAGCAATTTGCAGGAGATAAGCAGTCCTGCTGTCCTTTGTTAATTAGTTCTCTCAAACCATATTGGAAGTGCAAGTATCACTTTAAAAAGTAATATTAACACGCTGTATCTCCTGCTCAGGAAATCCTGACCTTTCAGCATAAAACTTGGAAAGCAATACATAGCTGTGTGTAAAGGATGTGAGAGTGGAAAAGTTGGGAGGCTATGTTTGCCTGGCAAAACATGCTCATGCCTCTTGTAGTGGCCATAGCGGACAGTTATATCCAATGAAAGACATGAACTAACATAAAGTTGTGTTTTTCATAGTTGGTCTGATGTCACTATTTACAACAGTTAGCAATCTTGATGATAGTTGTTAAAAATTCATATTTACGAAAATGAAATTGCTGTGCTTGGCATTTTGCAGAAAGTTTAAAGAACTTTCATATACTTCAGATCCAAAATCGTTCCTCATTAGAATTGAAAGATGGAGTGTATTCTGTTAAAAAATTGAAATGAACTTTTTCGAAAGCTTCTCCACCTTTCCATTAACATGGCATTAAAATGTCCATTCGAAATAACAAACTATAACTCCAAGCTTCTTCCCACTTTGTGATACCAGAAGGTTGCTAGAAGGTTGCAAATAATAACTGCTTATGAATTTTAGTACATCTGGGACATTGCTACTCCGTGGTCACAAACTGGTGCAGAACTACCAAAACCTTACTTCCAAGTGGATTTTATGTCAACAGTAGAGAAATCTTATGGTCTAAATAAATAAATGAAGCATGGGTATTGTTCTGGACTACAAAATGAAATTGGGTCAATCATATGCTTATGAGGTCTGAAACATGGGGGAAATGATAACTGTGACTAGTGGATAGTCATTCTATTAGATCAGTTATTTAAACATAGGAACCAGTAAAAACACTACAAAAGCAGAGATGGAAACATGATTTAATTCTCCCAAAGAGGATAGTTTGAGAAAAATGAAAATAATTTTCTCTTTCCATGCATGCACATTTCAGATTTTATTGTCTGTTCTTGTCTTGACCTCCCCTTAAATGTGTTTCTGGTATCAGTAATACTGTTTCCATGGTTATGGATAAGATGAGTTCCTCCAAAGGCCTTGGCTGGAATTTCCGTGTTGGAGGAGGCCTGTGATAGGATTAATTCTGAAGTCATAAGGGCCCTTTTGTGATGCAGTGGTAGTGTCCCTACCCTAGGACCAGGAGGCCCGGGTTCAAGTTGTAACTGCTCCACAGGTGTGTAATAACATATCTGCACAGGTTTATTAGAAAAACAGTTATTTTAAAATTCACTCATGAGACATGGATACCATTCCTGATGAAGGGCTTTTGCCCGAAACGTCGATTTTCCTGCTCCTCGGATGCTGCCTGACCTGCTGTGCTTTTCCAGCACCATTCTAATCTAAACTCTGGTTTCCAGCAACTGCAGTCCTCACTTTTGCCAAGACATGGGTGCCGCTGACTGGCCAGCATTTATTGCCCATCCCTAGCTGCTCTTGGCTTGCTAGGCCATCTCAGACAGTTAAGAGTTAACCACATTGCTGTGGGTCTGGAGTCACATGTAGGCCAGACCAGGAAAGGATGGCAGATTTCCTTCCCTAAAGGGCACTCATTATCTCAATGGGTTTTTCTGACAATTGACAATGGTTTCAACATCATCATCAATAGATTCTTAATTCCAATTTTTTAAAAAATTGAACTTAAATTCCAGCACCAAGATCTCCACAACATTAGCTGAGTTTCTGGATTAATAGTTTAGTGATAATGCCACTAGTCCATCACCTCCCCTTAATCTTAGAGTCATGATGTTGCATATGACTCTATGGGACTAGCACGTAGGATTTTTATCTTGTGGAGTGGAATGGCCTAAAGTCAGGAAAATGTTGAAAGTTCCAGATTAAAAGACATTTGTTCAGTTCCACCGAACCATCCATCCTCTTCAGAAGATTATAGATTTTGTCAGAAGGAAAAGCAACGATCACTATAACTATTTGCAAAAGACATTGTTCTCTTTTGAAGCTCATTAAACACATTTTAATTGAACAGGCATTGAAAAAACTATTACCCTCTTCAGGAACTAACAAATCCATCAAAAGTATTAAAGTCTCATTCTCCATGTTTGAATAAACAAGCTCTACATTACAGATTCCATTAGTACTTTAGAAAATAGCGGTGACGTAGCTCTGCTTGACCTCCTGGAATCATGTGGCTTTTGCCCACAGAGGGGCACAACAGACATGATTTTCACGTGGCAACAGCTGCAGGAGAAATGTAGAGAAAAGAACCTTCCCTTGTACGTGACCTAACAAAGGCCTTTGACACCGTCAATCGGGAAGCGTTATGGTGTGTCCTTTTCAGCTTTGGTTGCACTATGATGTTTGACACTATGCTTCCCTTGGTCCAAGACAACAACATGGAAGTTGTGATGGTGACAAGTAGCTCCACCACCAACCCATTCCCCATTCAGACTGGTGTCAAGCAGGGCTGCATCATCACCCCGACATTGTTCTTGATCGACCTCGCTGCAATGTTTCACCTCACGGCCAACAAGCTCCGTGCCAGAGTGGAGCTAACTTACAGAAACAGTGGCAAATTTTTCAACCTCTGCTGCCTCCAATCCAAAACCAAAGCCACCCCAACCGGTATCATCGAGCTGCAGTATGCAGATGATGCTTTCTCATGTGCAATCTCTGAGTATGTACTCCAGACCATTGTCCGCATCTTTACAAAGGTATATGACAGCATGGATCTCACATCCTCAAGATGAAGGTGCTGCTCCACCAACCTGTCTGGCATGGTGGAGTGAACACCGATCATCAAGAGACGTGGGGAAGCCTTAAAGAACATTGACCAGTTCCAATACCTCGGGAATGTCCTGATGGCCAACGCAGCTATTGACGAAAAGATCCAGCACTGCCTCCATTGAGTTAGTGCAATCTTTGGCTGCCTGAGGAAAAGGGTGTTCAAAGCCAACATCATCAGATCCAACACCAAGCTCATGGTTTAGAGCCGTGGGGGTTCCCGCCCTCCTACATAGTTCTGAGACATGGACAGTCTACAGCAGACCCCTCAAGGCACTGGAGTAGTACCGCCAATGCTGCCTACGCAAGATCCCCATAATCCGCGAGGAAGAAAGATGCACCAACACCAACGTCCTCAACCAGGCCAACATCCCCAGCATTGAGGCACTGATCACCCTTGATCGGCTATAATAGGCTAGATATAACCCACATAACCAACACGAGACTCTCCAAGCAGGTGTCCTATTCTCACTTTGAAACGGCTAGTGAGCTCCAGGCTAGTGAGCTCAAGGTCTCACTGGAACAATGCGGCATTTCCACAGACACCTGGGAATCACTGGCCCAAGACTGCCCAATATGGAGGAGGAGAAAGCATCGAGCACCTCGAGACTTGCCATCGGTAAAAAGTGGAATCCAGGTGAAAACTGTCACACCAAAAACCCCACCCACCCCTTCCTGCAACCACCTTCTACTCCAAATATAACAGAGCCTGTGAATGCCACATCGGTCTGTACAGCCACTTACAAACTCACCCTTAGTGTGGAAGAGAGTCATCCTTGTCTACGAGTGACTTCTAATGTTGATGAGAAGATAGCCAAGCAATCAAACCCACATTCCTGGGACACATGAATAGACAAATCCTACTGAACAGAATCCATTAAGACTTTTGAAAGTATTTAGAAGTTCAAACAAATGTCAACAATTTCAAACAGCCAAACAGATGGCTGGTCTGTTTAAAATGTTGTTGACAGTGGATCATAAATAATTTAGTAGTCACATACCTTTTCAATCACTGCCCTGTCATCACTTTGGTAAACACAGGTGTAACTAGGCATTTCATGCTGAACTGTAAACCCCACTTCAACTGATCATATATAGTCTCACACTTGGCTGAATAAGAACTGGTATGATTCTTCAAACATTAACTCTGTTTTTCTCTTCACAGATTCTGCCAGACCTGTTGATTTTCTCCAGCATTCTCTGTGTTTGATCCATTTCTGGAACCAGTGGAATCTTCAAGGATTATATTAACAAGCACCCATGGAGTGTATTAGCTATAAGGAGAGGTTGGACAAATTGGATTGCTTTTGCTAGAGCATCGGTGGCTGTGGGATGACCTTTTAGAAGTATACAAAATTATGAGAGGCATAGATAGAGCAGAGAGTTGGAGTCTTTTTCCTCAGGTGGAAATGTCAAATATTAGGAGACATATGTTTAATGTGAGGGGGGGGGGGGGGAGAGCAGTTTAAAAGGGAGGCAAGTTGTTTACTCAGACAGTGGTAGAGGTGACTGGAACAAACAGCCAGTGAAGGGGTAGAAAAAATACTATAGCAACATTTAATGGATATTTAGACAGACACATGAACAGGTAAGGAATGTAGAGGTACAAACCATGTGCAGGCAGATGGAATTAGTTCAGATTAGCATAATGATTGGCACAGACATGGTGGGCTGAAGGGCCTGTTCCTCTACTGTACTGTTTGATCCATTATCATACCATACTTAGATAGCATAGCATCTTACTGTCTTTGATGCCTTGAATAAGAGTGAGAATGAATTCAATGAAACATTCACATTACAAGGTTTAGATTCTTTGAGATTCTACAGAGAATTCATTAATTACATTTGGTTATTAAATGTGTCGTACAAGAGTACAGCAATCAATATAATGGCCAAGTGTTTCTCAGTTAATACAGGAAATGATTGTTAACTGGATTCCTTTCTATGTAAATAGCCAAGAGAAGAAAGCAAACATGACTACTGTCATCTCTTCCATCAAGGCCATGGGATTGTTTGGAAAAGATTTATTTGAGTTTAAAGGTAAAATCTCCCAAGACTGTTATTCAAGATGGTTTCAAATAAACTGTCAGTACAGAACCAGAGCAGAGGTGGTGACTGATCCACTCAAGAAAATCTACACAACTGGCATTCCAGACATTGTGCGAGCAAACAAGAGTCACGGTTTGGAAATAAGCAGTTTAAGAGGTTTGCATGTGAATATGATTTTATTCATGTGACCAATTCATCCCACCATCCTCATGTGAGTGGAGATACTGAGTGAAAAGTGTAAACAATAAAAGTATTAGTGAAGAGCAATGTCTTAATGTTGTGTTGTTAAGCTATGGATCGTAGTCAATACAAATGGCATATCACTGTCAGCGTTATACAACTTCCAACTGTTCTCAATAGTTGCAAACTAACATCACTGCAAATGTCCATAACACAGTGAAACAATGGGAGAAGAAGCAGTGGGATAACGAAACTCAAAACTTTAATAAAAATCAGAGTACAGAAGTTATTAGAGTTGCAGCTGAGCCAGACATTACTGGAATGAAATTGACCGACAGAAACAAATTTATAGCAAGATCATTTAGGGTTTAAACAGATAATAGGACTTTAAGAAGAATTCATATAGAATTGATTAAGAAACTAATGCAAATAAACAGATGCTACAGGAAGGATAAACGGGGAGGCAAGAGAGGAGGGGGAGTGGTGTTTTTGATTGGGGAATACATCACAGTAGCACTGAGGGATTGTCCAGTGAAGCGATATGGGCGAAACTGAAAAATAAGAAGGGGATGACCATCTTGATGAGATTGTGCTGTAGGCCCTCCAATAGTCACCAGGAAATTGAGGAGCAACTATGTAGGAGATTACAGACAGCTGTAAGAATAATGGGGTTGTCATAATTGGAGATTTTAACTTTCCAAACATAGACTGGGACTGTCAAAGTGTTAAGGGCTTGCATGAGGAGGAATTTGTAAGTGTTTTTAGGAAAACTTTCTCAATCAATAAGTAGATGGCCCTACTCGAGAAGGGGCAAAACTCAACCTGCTTTTGGGAAATAATGCAGAGCAAGTGACTGAGGTAATAGTAGGGGAGCACTTTAGGACCAGTGACCGTAATCCTAATAGTTTTAAAATAGTTAGGGAAAAGGATAGGTCTGTTCCACAAGTTAAAGTTCTAAATTGAGGCAGGGCAACATTGATGGTACTTGACAGGAACTTACAAAAATTGATTGAGGGAAGCTATTCGGAGGTAAAGGGAGGTTTGGAAGTGGGGAGGCTTTTAGAACATAGAAGAGTGCAACACAGATACAGGCCATTCGGCCCACCATGTCTGTGCCAACCATGCTGCCATTCTAAACTAATCCCATCTGCTGGCACATTGTCCATATCCCTCTACTCTCTGCCTCTTCATGTGTCTGCCTAAATGCCTCTTAAACTTCGCTACTATATTTGGTTCGACCACCTCTCCTGGGAAGGCATTCCAGGCACCCATGATCCTCTGTAAAAAGACTTGCCTCGCATATCTCCTTTACATTTTTCCTCTCTCTCCTTAAACATTTTCCCCCTGTTATTTGACATTTCCACCCTGAGAAATAGACTCTGAATATCCATCCTGTCCATGTCTCTCATAATTTTATATACTTCTATCAGGTCACCCCTTGGTCACTAATAAATTAGTGAAAACAATCCAAGTTTGTCTAACCTCTCCTGACAATGAATACACTCCAATCTATTTAAAAATGAGATAACATGAGTTCAGGGCCAGCATGTTCCCGTTAGCATGAAGGCAAGGCTGGCAGGAGTAGCGAACACTGGATGACTAGAGATATTGTACATACTGGAGGCCTGTGACCAGCAGTGTGCCACAAGGATTGGTGCTGGATCTGTCATTTATGTAAATGGTTTGGTGGGAATATAGGAGGAATGGTCAGTAAGTTTACAGATGACAACAAAATTTGTGCATTTCTGCAGTGCATCTTGGAGATAGTGTACTCTGATGTGACTGAGCATTGGTGGTGGGGAGAGTGGATACTTGTGGATGTGGTGTCAATTAAGTAGGCTGCTTTGTCCTGGATGCTGTCAAGCTTCTTGATTGTTGTTGGAGCTGCACCCATCCAGACCTGTGAGGGATATTCAATCACACTCCTGGCTTTGCCTGGTAAATGGTGGGCAAACTCTGGGGAGTCAGGACGTGAGTTATCTGCTGCAAGACTCCGAGCCGCTGACCTGCTAATCAAACCTCTGTGTTTATGTAGCAAGTTTAGTTGAGTTTCTAGTCAATGGTAACTCCCAGGATGTTGATAATGGAGGAATTTGTGGATGGTAAAGCAATTGAATGTCAAGGAGTGCTAGTTGGATTGTCTCTTATTGGAGATAGTCATTGCTTGGGGTTTGTATGGCATGAATGTTGCCTGTCACTTGTCAGCCCAAGCCTGGATATTGCTTTAGTATCTGAGGAGTTACAAATGGTGCAGAACACTGTGCAGTCATTGGTGAACATCTCCACTTCTGACCTTATCATTGATGAAGCAGCTGGAGATGGTTGAGCCTAGGACACTAACCTGAGGAATTCCTGCAGAAATGTTTTGGAACTGAGATGACTAACCTCCAACAACTACAATGATCTTCCTTTGTGCCAGGTATGACTCCAACCAGCAGAGACAGTGCCCCCGATACCCATTGATTCCAGTTTTATTGGAACTCCTTGATGACACACTTGGTCAAGGGCTATCACTGTCACCTCACCACTGGAATTCACCTCTTTTGTCCATGTTTGAACCATGGCTGTAAAGAGGTCAGGAGCTGAGTGGTCTTAGTGAAACCCAAACTGGACATCACTGAGCAGGTTATTGCTGAGCAGGTGCTGCTTAATAGAACTGTGGATGACACCTTCCATCACTTTACTGATGATCAATAGAAGACTGATGGAGTGGTAATTGACTGGATTGGATTTGTTCTGCTTTTTGTGATCAATGAGGAAGATGTTAAAGGGTCAATTGTTTGAGATTGCCTTGGTAATCTTTAGCTGAAAATGTGTTGCTGGAAAAGCGCAGCAGGTCAGGCAGCATCCACGGAACAGGAGAATCGACGTTTCGGGCATAAGCCCTTCTTCAGGAATGAAGAAGGGCTTATGCCCGAAACGTCGATTCTCCTGTTCCCTGGATGCTGCCTGACCTGCTGCGCTTTTCCAGCAACACATTTTCAGCTCTGATCTCCAGCATCTGCAGACCTCACTTTCTCCTCCTTGGTAATCTTTATCCTGGTCTGGATTGTAGCTGATGTTACTATTGCCCCTTTCCATAAAGAACACAGTGCTCCGCATTCTCAGTCCCTTTGTAATAACAATTGCTGTTGTGCTCACTGTACTGAACGATGTTAGAGGCAGGCATTGGAAATCTTCCCAATTTAGAGCTTCAGTGACAGCAGTAAGCTCTCCCAGATCAGATATAAAATACAGCCTGATGCAGAATAAAGCTTTCCTTACTTTGTCCAGCAACATGTTTCTACAAGCTTAGTATCTTTTTTTCAGTATTCTCTTGGGTACAATGTTGATTGTCAATTCCATAACAATTTCTGCATCTTATATTTCAGGGTGTGCTTATGTAGTCTAATATCCAACTATAAAAATAGTGTAACCTAGTGCTGTAACAATAGTATCCCTCTGTGATCTAAACTGGAAATGTATGCCTTTTGCATGTGTACTTTCTCAATCTCTTTCAAGGCAGATCAAGGAAACACTGAATAGGATATGATGTGATATAAGTCATTAAGTTGCTTTATTTTTCTGCATGTGAACACATGTATTAAATTCACTTATTTTATTCAGACCAACTTAGTCTTTCTGTAATAATGCAAAATATTTCCCAAATCAATGGCTCTTAGTTAGCTTTCAATATAATTACCTTACTGACAACTTCCACTTTCTACTCTTATAACCTTTTTTGAGTTTGAAAGCCTGTGCAATTTTGTTTTATTTTTGCAGATATCATGCAACATGTGGATCAACATCCTATTATTTCCTATTTTACAAGCAGTTGAAGATTGATTTCTGACCAGTCTTCCTCATTGGATAACAGCTTGAAGAGCTGTTAATCGATCCTGCGACTGTTACCAATAGTCTGAAACTGCCTTCCCGCAAAACTCTAAGGATGGGCCATTCTATAAACTTGAGGTGTCAGCATGCATGAGGAGTATATGAGTAAGGTAGTGGAACTTCCTCTTGCTGAGCCCACATGGGAGGAACTCAGTGGAATTATGGGAACTTTATCCTGTGGAGTTTATTGAGGGTAATCGAAGAGAGGTGGCGTGTGTGATGGATTTGGATCCACTGCCTCAGCAACAGATTGGAGGCTGTCAAAAGGGCTGCTGAGTGCCAGGATGTGTTGTTAAAAGACTCATCTTGGTTCGTTGCTACTTTGGCTCCTTGTTAGGGATTAGGTCATCTCACACTTCTCCATCCCTCCTGCCCAAGCCCCTTCCCTGACATGCAAGGCCCAGGCTCTCCTATCCAACCTACAGTCCCTTAGAGGCCCATGTATCCCATGCTCTGCCCACACCCACAGCCTCTTGTAGACCTCATGTCAACACTTGTCAGTCAATGCATGCCAAACCATCCACACCACCTTCTTCTTAGATCTTACATGTCAACTCACCCAGTACCTATTGTGCTCATTCCCTTTCCAATCTCCTTCTTGTTCCTAGCTTTCTTGCAGCTGCTGCCTCCCACTGTAAAAGTAGGGGGAAGCTTCCTTCTACCCCTCAGCCTGCTAACAGCTACCTCCTGTCACCGCCCTACGCTTGCAGCCTTCTACTCCCGCCCCCTCCCCCAACCTTTTCAGCTTGTGGAACTAGCAATAACAAGCATGGGAGAGGAATAGCCCATGAGTGGAGGAGTAGCTGCTCACTGAGTTTGTAATTGCTACTTATGGATTCTACCACAGGGATGACATTTTTTAAACTTGCCCAGATATTTTGTGGACTTTTCCGGGAGAATTTGCCCATAGCTCGACTGTAGCCAGTTTTAAGAAAAGAAAAGGCTGGCCATATAAGTGACGTACTGTCAGTTCCCTTTGACAGATCTGTTAGATAGCTCCCTTTGAGAGTTCCAATGAGCTTGACAAATCCAAAGAGTCTCAGCAACAAACCTACACAAGCAGACAAGACGCATCCAGAAACCCTAGCCACTCTCCCCTACATCAAAGACATTTCGGAAATGACTGCCAGACTACTCAGACCCCTTGGCATCATGGTAGCCCAAAATCCCACCAATACACTAAAACAGTAGTTAATGAACTTGAAAGACCCTATACAGACAACAAGCAAAACTAATGTCATCTACAAAATACCTTGCAAGAACTGTAACAAACACTACATTGGACAAACAGGCAGAAAACTAGCCACCAGGATACATGAATATCAACTAGCCATAAAACGACATGACCCTCTGTCACTAGTATCCTTACATACAGGTAAGGAAGGACACCACTTCAACTGGGACAACACATCCATTCTAGGACAAGCCAAACAGAGACATGCACGAGAATTCCTAGAAGCATGGCATTTCAACTGGAACTCTATTAACAAACACATTGACTTGGACCCCATTTACCACCCCCTGAGAAAAAGAACTGGAAATGACATCACCATAGGAAATGATGTCACCACAGGAAATGACACCACCAACCCAAGGAAATGCAAACATATAAATAGAAAGCAGGAAACACCAGCAGTGCTTCGTCTGGAGGCTGACTCAAGATGTTACCTCGTATGGTGACGAAATGTTTGAAAAAAATGAACCTTCCAGCTAAGTGAGCATACCTACATCCAGTTTATGAACATTTACAAACATTCATGTCTACTTTTAACAATGCCAAAGATCTCTTCCCAAAGGTCCCTGGACCATATACAAAAGAGTATCTTGTTTCTCCAAAAGGACAGTCTGCCTCTTTAAATAACTCTGGTAAGTTTAGATATTCTCTTACCAGGTTTTATAGGATGTGACTCTTGTTTTGAACATACCACAAGGAGAAATCACATCCAACTGAAGGAAGCTGTTGTGCAAACTGCAACCTGCTCTTGCTGCCTCATTGCCAAAAATGGCAGGACAAGGTGTGGGGTGGACTTTGAGATTTAGATATCTGGCATTATTTTCACGACGATAGAGAAGGTCTCCATCTGCATAAAACAATCAAGCCTTTTTGTCTGTAACTTCCAGCCTTTGGGTCTAGGAACTTGCTACAGTGTTAAACCCACAACATTGACTTTTGCAATTCCTGAGGCTGCCTTGCTCGCTGTGTTTTTTCAGCTTCCTGCTTGTCTACCTTGGATTCTAACATTTGCAGTTTTTTTGTCCCTAACTGTGAAAATTATGCCATTATGACCTCAGAATGGAATTTGAATGACCCAGCTTGGGTAAACCATTCACCTCATCCCCTCCCGATGAAAACTGGATCAGTGGAAATGGAAGGTGAGATGTCTGAATCTGGGTACTACCTGTCTGTTTAGAATTTCCATAGACTCCCTGTGAATGAGCAGAAACCCAAGCTTTAGTAAACCACAGTTAGCATTACCAGAGCCTTCAAGCAAGATGAGGCCCTTAACAGAAACTAGGCCCATTTCACCAAAGAGAACAAAAATCAGGTGCATAAGCAATATTAGTGATGAAACATACATACTTGCATTTCCAGATAGGTACAGCTATATTCTACCAAAGCCAGCAATTTAAA
Source organism: Chiloscyllium plagiosum (assembly GCF_037043375.1). Classification (NCBI taxonomy): domain Eukaryota; kingdom Metazoa; phylum Chordata; class Chondrichthyes; order Orectolobiformes; family Hemiscylliidae; genus Chiloscyllium; species Chiloscyllium plagiosum. The sequence goes on from NW_028270148.1 coordinate 45,635,122, forward strand.
AAAAAGAAAGTAAATCGAACTACCGTGACAGATGAGGAAGAAAAAAAGCAGCTGTTTTATTGAAGAAAAAACACCCAGATCCACTTTGCCACACCACCCAATCCCACAGGTTACAGTAGAGGCGTGAAATCCAGTCACTCCCTGATTGAAAAGAAAAGTCAAGGTCAGAGAGGGAAACGTAAGAGAAGAACAGCTGCTGTTAGTGTCCCAGTGGGACTGGAGAGATGCCAAAAAGTTTTAACCACATGATGTAACAATAACTTGTTCAGCTGAACATCATTTGTTGTGACACACCCAGGCAAACTGAAATGACAGAAAGTGAACTGTGTCTTTTGCCTGATGTGCTTGCCAGACTAAATTAAAACTGAACTAGGTAACACAGCTGCCTGGGAAATTGTTCCCTTCTGCCGTGTTCCACCTCTGGGTATACATGTTTCGACCCAGCCAAGGAAATTAAAATGGAGGCCTACTTTTCCTGATGACAGTTAAAGGGACTGTTTTATTTAACATTTCTGGTTTGCGAGCAGCCTTCATAATGCAAAAGAAAAGTCTGCCCTGCTTCTTTCCTAGACTGCTTTTAAAGCATTCCAACTGAAAATTTCATCAAGCTTCTCTATAAGTATTGTATTGCGTAAAGTCTTGAAAAGTAGTATAAATTCATTGAAAAGATGGAAGCAGACTCCTAGTCTCCTATCTCCTTCTGTGCTGCCAAGAAATTGTTATGATGCCAAACCCAGAGTCAAAACCCAAATGATGCCAAAACATAAACACTCCCAAGAAACTGAAATTTGGCCCAATTCATAGTGTTTTGTGTTTTGATGTGGCTAATCTTTTAAAAATAATAAAACCACTCCTATTTCATGTTTTTGCCTATGGCTTCTTTAAATTATTTATTGGAGCTATTACCATAAAAATAGATTCCCCAACATTTTTTACTGTTCTTTACTTGATCCTTTCTTTCCCTTTCTTTTCTGAAAATGCTGATTCATGCTGGGGTGTAGCCCCATGAACCCTAATGATGACACTGATTCATTTTTCATCTTGGGGACCGAATGGGTAGGAATGAAATCTAGAATATGAGGTTCATAGCTGAGACTGATTTTGCTAACCAGAGTTTTAATGAGTTGTTGCAGTTATGCAGGACCTTGGTGAGGCCTTACCTAGAATAATGTGTGCAGTTTTGGCCTCATTTTCTAAGGAAGGATGCTTTTGCTCTCGAGGGAGTACAGCAAAGGTTTAGCAGGCTGATTCCAGGGATAATGGGACTGACATATGAGGAGAGATTGACTAGGTCAGGATCGTTTTCACTGGAGCTCAGACGAATGAGTGGAGATCTCACAGATTTATAAAATTCTAACAGGACTAGACAGGATAGGTGCAGGAAGGATGTTTCCAATGGTGAGTGTGTCCATGACCAGGGGTCTCAGTCTGAGGATTCTGGGAAAACCATTTACGATGGAGATGAGGCGACATTTCTTCACCCAAAGCGTGGTGAGCCTGTGGAAGTACTTGATGCTCAAACATTGAATGTATTCAGAGGTGGCTAGATATAGCACTTGGGGTGAATGGAATCAAAGGTTATGGGGAGAAAGCAGGATAAGGCTATTGAGATGGGCGATCAACCATGATCACGATGAATAGCTGAGCTGGCTTGGAGGCCTGAATGACCTCCTCCTACTCCTTTCTTCTTTGGTTCTATGTTTTTCTGTCATGTTTAACATTCTCCTTTCAGCACTCTTCACGGTAAGCACACAGAAGGTCAGCTTTTTATTTTCTTCCATAGTATAGGAGATTGAAAACATTTACATCTAGTACTTAGCAACTTGGTAAATAGAAACAGGAATAGACCATTTGGCCCATGAACCTGTTCTGTCATGCAATATGATCATGGTCGATCATCCAACTGAATAGCCTGTTTCTTCCCATACCGTTTGATCCTTTTAAGCCCTAAGAACGATAATTACCTCCTTCCTGAAAACCTTCAATGTTTTGGGCTCAATTGCTTTTTGTGGCAGAAAATTCCACAGGCTTACCACTCTCTGGGTGAAGAAATTTCTCCTTGTCTCAATCCTAAATGGCCTACCCCAATCCTTAGTCCCCTCCAGACCTCTGCTAATTGGAAAGATAATTTCTGCATTTACCCTGTCACGCCCAGTTAGACATTTACAGATTTCAATGAGATTCCCCTCCAAGCCCTCCTTCGAAACTCGAGTGAATATAATTCTGACTGAACCAATGTCTCTTCATATATCAATCCTGCACTCCAGGAACCAGTCTGGCAATCTTTCATTGTACTCATTCCATTGTCAGAGCAACCTTTCTTAGACAAGGAGACCAAAACTGTATGCAATTCTCCAAGTGTGGTCTCACAAAGGCCCTGTATAATTGCTATGAAGGCCAACATACCATTTGCCTTCTTCACCATCTGTTGCATTACTTACTTACAGCAACTGGTGTACAAAGTCACCCAGGTCTTGTTGCATCTCCCTGTTTCGCAGTTTATTGTCATTCTGATAATAATCTGCCTTCCTGTTTTTGTTTTGGTCAGGCGTTTCCTTGTAGCTCCCATCAAATTTTGAATGATATTACAGTGAATAAATAGGCACAACTCTGAGGAAAGTGTTTTGAACAGTTGGTAACCTGTTGGGTAAATGCTGACACAAGATGAATTCTTCCTTTTTGGTGGTTGATCAAATGTTCAAGTTGTAAACTTTGAATATTATTCATTTACAGAGTCCCATTTCAGCCACAAAGTTTCTTAAAGTCTCAATAACAACAGCCATGTGTGGAAAGCCTTGTTCTACAGTAGCAAAACATAGGGAAGTGCCACTATTGGAAAATAAAATATCTTTAAAAGCAGATTAAATACCTAATTATATTAACAAGTTATGAAATTAGAAACAAAAACAAGAATTGCTGGAAAAGCTCAGCAGGTCTGGCAGCATCTGTGGAGAGAAATCAGAGTTAATATTCCAGGTCTGGTGACCCTTCCTCAGAACTGGACCCAAAACGTTAAATCTGATTTCTTGTCACGAATGCTGCCAGACCTACTGAGTTTAGCAACTTCTGTTTTTATGTCTGATCTACAGCATCCGAAATTCCTCTGGTTTGTATGAAATCAGAAACAGTATTTCTAAGAAGATTTGGTATTAGAAAGGGGTCACAAGAGATAGAACACAAATTGGACATCCTGGAGAAAAGAATTCTTGGGGAATTCCATTGCTTCCCACTGACATTAAGACACAAGCTGAACAAGTAACTATACTCCTGTACATAATTGTGAGTACAATATATTATGTCATTGTTTGTTAAGGGGTAAATAAAACATCAGACAAATTTGAAGTATTGAAAGTCTTTGACAGTTATTATGACCCCAGAACTAACAAAATTCTTGAAAGTCCAATTCTCAATGAAAGGGTCAAACATCCAGGTGAATCCATAAATGATTTCATGAATGATTGCATCAAACTAGTAGGAAGATGCAATTGTTGAGATGTAAAGTCAGAATTCAATGAGATTTGATTGTTGTAGGCATGATTATTGAGACTTGTCACATTTATTTCACTTCAGAGAAGAATGACATTTAGAGAAAGCTAATCAAATGGTGAGTCAAGCAAAAGTCAGGAAACAAAACAAAGCAATTTTAAAAGGAAAAGCTAAAACTGGGCACAGGAGATCAACAGAATCTATGTATTATTGGGGAATGAGTATATTCCAAATCCAAACCACTGTTTATGTGAAAGATTTCCCTCATGCTTTCTCTGGTACTTTAGATAAATTAAGTTTAATCTAGGTCAGCTAGTTATTGATCCTTTAGCCTTTAGAAACAGTTTCCATTTTTTCCATCTAAACACTTCATAATTTTACATCTCTCATGCCCTTAGACTTCTTGACTCTCATGTGACCAACTTTAGCTTTTCTGTAGTCCCTTATCCCAAGACCCATTTTAGGAAATCGCTTATGAAATTTTGACTAAACCTTCACATCATTCTAGATTGGAAAATCTTAGTCGACTGATTTATGTAGGTTCAGTTAAACCTCTTTGCTTTTGTACTCCTATGCCATCAGATATAAAGCCCATCAAACATTCAGCTTAGCATTCTACTTTAGAACCACAATTTGGTCAGATCATTGCATACAACTTGATCATTCACATTATACAAACAGCTCTGTTTCTCTGAATGTGGCCATATGTCAAAATAATTTTCATAGGATCCCTACAGTATGGAAGCAGGCCATTAGATTAATACTGACCCTCCAAGAAGTGCCCTATCCAGACCCACTCCTCTATGCTGTCCCTGCATATTCCCATCGCTAGTCCACTTAGCCTGCACATCTGTGGAGGAAACCAGAGATCCCCCACGAAAACATGGAGAGAACATACAAACACCATGCAGCCAGTCACCCAAAGCTGGGACCAAACTGGTGTCCGTGGCGTTGTGAGGCAGCAGTGCTAACCACTGAGCCACCATGCTGCCTATAAGGTGCACCATGCATTGGCTGGGAATTGAACCCAGCTCTCCCTTGTGGCAGGCAAGAATTCTACCACTGAACCAATGCAAGCACCGCATCTTGTCCAAGAGCAGTTCTTGAGATTTTCTTGCTGGTTATCTTATAATATTATAATTTTTGGCTTTCAGGGATTACTTTTACATTCTCAGTAATTCATTTGTTAGGTGATGCAGTGATGAAGCGCTCTTGCCCGAAACGTCGATTTTCTTGCTCCTCGGATGCTGCCTGACCTGCTGTGCTTTTCTAGCACCACTCTAATCTTGACTACAGTAATAACACCTTCAGTATTTGAGTTAACACATGGTGAATTTAAACTGACACATAAGCAGAGTTAGAAGAACTTATCAATATCCTCACTTATTATCTCTTTGCTAAATTAAAAATACATTTATTGTTGCATTCCTTTCCCAGATACTACAGTATTTAAATTGACACAAGACAACAGACATAAGCTAGCAAAAAAGGTTTTTTTTCAAAATATCTGACAGACATTTCTACAGAAATAATCACCTGAAGAAGGGCATGTGCCCGAAACGTCGAATCTTCTGTTCCCTAGATGCTGCCTGACCTGCTGTGCTGTTCCAGCAATAAAGTTTCAGCTACAGAAACAATCACCCTAAACACATATTCCACGGACTGGCATGGTCACAGCTACTGCATGCTTATTGCCCAGCCGCAAAGTTGGAACATTTTAACCAGGCAGGCACTACCTGACTTACTGCATCTCAAATTTCAATCACAGTTTTAAATTTAAAATTGACAATGTTGATTTAAAAAGCATCCATTTCATTAGTCCTAAAGTAGTAGCTGCTGATCTAATGCAGCCTCAAGCCAGAGATTCCACATTCATTTGCTAGGAATTCATTAACCAGTGATATCAAGTTTTTCTGGTGAATAAGCAGTTGAGGACTCCATTGTTGATAGGTTTAAGAACAAAGAGCAATACAGCATAGGAACAGGCCCTTTGGCCCACCAAACCTGCGCCAATTCCAAATTCTTATTTAAACCCATTACTTATTGCCCATGCGTGCTTTCTATCCCTGTGTCTGCCTCCCATTCATGTGTCTATCAAGATATGCCTTAAATGTTGCTAATGTGCCTGCTTCCACTGGCAGTGAGTTCCAGGCACCTACCACCCTCTGTGTGAAATATTTTCCCCACACTTCTCTCCTAAACTTTCCCCTACACACCTTGAACCCATGCTCTACTGTGGTTGAGCTTTCCACCCTGGGATAAAGTCTCTGACTCTCCACCCTATCTATGCCTCTTATAATTTTATAGACCTCTATCTGGTCGCCCCTCATCCTCTGTCTTTCCAGTTAAAACAATCTGAATTTATCCCATCCCTTCTCATAATGTAAACCCTCCAGACCAGCATCCTGGTAAATCTTTATTGCACTCTCTCCAAAGCACCCATGCCCTTCTGGTAGTGTGGCAACCATAACTGCATGCAATATTCCAAATGTTGTCTAACTAAAGTTTTATACAGCTGTGGCATAACTTGCCAACTTTTATATTCGGTACCCCAGCCAATGAAGACAAGCATGCAGTATGCCTTCTTGACCACCGTATTCCACTTGTGTTGCCACTTTCAGGGATCTGTGGACCTGTGTGCCTAGATCCTTCTAGATGTCAATGCTTTGAAGATTTCTGCCATTTACAGAGGAACCTCAATTATCCAAATATGAATTATCCAAATTTCAGATTATCTAAAGAATATCTCAACGTCCCTATAGAAACATTGCATCAAAGAGGTGATTCAACACTGATGGCATCTTTTCTTTACAATGACTAAAAATGATCTCGGCTTACTGAAATGCTGCCGAGAACAGTCCTAGACATCGATGGGAGCCTGGGTACCGTCTCCAAATGACTGACCTCCCACCCTTTCTCTCTCGCCACACTTTCCCTGGAGCTCTACACAGGGGTGTACCCTAAACCTCCTTTCCCCAGATAATCTCTCCAACATTGTCCTGAACAGGGCAAAGGTGGAACCTGTCATAAGGTTGCAGTGAGAGGGTGTGTGTGTGTGTGTGTGTGTGTGTGTGCTATTTTGAGACTCACCGATCCCCCAAAGGCAGCAGCAGTCTTACTGTTGGTGTCCAGTCCTGCTGCCCCGGGGGGGTGGAGATGGACAGTGTGTGGATGCGGACAAGGGCACGGAGGCGGCGGGGTGGGGGGGAGGTTGGTAGGTGGGTGGGGGCGGATGGGGGGTGGTGTTGGACAGGGTTGGGGGTGGTGGGGGGGTTGGAGTGGGGGGCGGATGAGTGGGCAGACGGTGGGTTTGGGTGGACTGTGAACAGTGTTGGATGGGGTTGGGGAGGCGAATGGGGGGGGGGGGGGCACCTGGGCGTGGTGTGCTGCTGCCTACCTCAATGGGGAGCGGACTTAGCAAGTGCTCGCTGTGTTAATCCCATTGAACTGATGGGGGTGGGGGATGTGGGAGGCTTGAGCAGTGCTGCAAGTCCCTTACACACAAATGTGTGTCTGCTCAGAAACAAACCCTGAGACAGAGAGAGGGAGCAAGGCAGACAGAGCGAGGAAAAAGGAAACTTCAGAAAACACCGAGCCCCAGAGGAGAGGCATTGAATCAATTAACTGGATAATCAATTATCTGAACAAAATAGTGCCTGCCCATCTCATTTGGATAATCGAGGTTCCTCTGTATTGTATACTTCACATCTGAATTTGATCTTTCAAAATGCAATACCTCACATTTGTCTGGATTAAATTCCATCTGCCATTTCTCTGCCCAAACCTGCAATCTATCTAATTCAGCTGTATTCTTTGACAATTCTCCTCATTCACTGCAACTTCGCCAATTTTGGTATCATCCACAAACTTACTAATCAGACCACCTATATTTTCCTCCAGATCAGTTATATATATTGCAAACAACGAAGGTCCCAGCACTGATCTCTGTGGAACACCACTAGTTACTGATCTCCATTCTGAAAAGCACCCTTCCATTGCCACTCTTTGTCTTCTATGACTAAGCCAGTTCTGGATCTGATGAGACTCTACCGTTTGCACAAGCCTGCCATGAGGTACTTTATCAAATGCCTCACTAAAGTTGATGAAGATAACATCCACTACCCATTCGTCATCAATTATTCTTGTCTTCTCAAAAACTCAATAAAGTTGGTGAGACATGACCTTCCATGCACAAACCCATGCTGCCTAAAACTTTTAAGTCAACTCACTTCCAAATTTAAATAAATCCAGTCTCTTAGTATCTTCTCCCACAATTTCCGCACCACTGACATCAGGCTCACTGGCTTGTAGTTACCTTGATAATCTCTTGTTTCCCTTCTTAAACAAAGGATCAACACTAGCCATTGCCCAGTCTTCTGGAACCTAGCCCGAGACCAAAGAGAATGTAAAAGTATCTATTAAGGCCCCAGCTGTTTGCTCTCTTGCCTCCCACAGTGCCTTGGGATAGATCCCATCTGGCCTTGGGGAATTGACTACCTTAATGCATTTCAAGTCACCCAACTCTTCCTCCTATATTATGTCGATCTGCTGGAGAGTATTCACACACATTTTCCTAACCTTAATATCCTTCATTACTCATTAAGCATCTCAACCAATTCCTCTGGCTCCACACATAATTTCCCTCCTTTATCCTTGAGTGAGCCTACTCTTTCCCTCACTACCCTCTTGCTCCTAATATATCTATAAAATGCTTTAGGATTCTCCTAAAGCTTTAGGCTGAGGATATTTCATGGATATTTTTAGTCCTCCTAATTCCCTGTCTCAGCTTCTTCCTACTTTCTCTAGATTCTTCAAGGATTTTGTCTGACTTTAGTTGCCTTTTCTTTTTCGCTTCCTTTGCTTTTGACTAAGCTGATGATGTCCCCTATCATCTAAGGTTCCTGAATTCTGCCACTCCTGTCCTTCATTTTCACAGGAACAATTCTATCTTGCTTGTTAATCAACTGGTCTTTAAAAGATTCCCCCATGCTAGATTTGGATTTACCCTCAAATAGCCACTCCCAATCCACTTTCTCTAATTCTTGCCTAATTCGGTTATCATTGGCCTTCCCACAATTTATCCGAGTTCCACTCTACACCTTATCCATAAGTATTCAAAAACTTATGGAATTATGGTCGCTATTCCCAAAATGCTCTTCCACTAAAACTTTGATCTCCTGGCTGGGCTCAATTCCCAATACCAGGTCCAGAAAAGCCTCCTCCCTTATTGGCCTATCCACATACTGTTTTAAAAAACCTTCCTGGAGGCAGCTAACAAATTGCTCCCCACCCAAACTCCCGGCCTTAAGGGAGTCCCAATCAATATGGTGAAGTAATTTTCAGGATGCACAAGTTTGTGTTCATGTTAATGCATAGATATGGAATGTGATTTCACTGAAGTTAGTTAAAAATCTACGGAACTGGTCATTGCATTTAAAGCAAGCAAATCTTTCAGAAAAGCACTTTTGGACAAACCTAAGGAATATGCCATTAATGCTCTACTAGAAGAAGGACACAAAATCACTGCAATTCTAGCAGGCCAGCAAAATCTGCCAGTACTCAAAACTGAAACAACTATTGCAGTCATCAACAGTTTCAGTGGAACGTCTAAATCTTATTCCATCAGCAGCTTATCCCACCTACTGAAACTGGGTCCAGCATTTTGTGAGAAATAGATCTAAATTCCACAAGAGACTTTGGGCTAAAATGTGCATGAAATCCAATCACCTATGGAAATGTCACAGCAATGTATAAGGAAAGATATTTCCTCAGTTCTGTTCATGGATCTCAGGCATGTCAATGAAGTCCAAGAGGCAACTGTAGCATTACAGCTTACAGACTCCAGTCAGACAGATAATGGGCTAAACTTGATACACCATTAGGACACTGTCAGAAAAGTTCCATCTAGGTGATAATGGCAAAAGGAATAGACAACATGTAGTATATGCCAGTGTTGATGATGCTGCAAGTGCAAAAATCATCCCTTTAAGCATTTTAGAAGAGATGTACTCAGCAAATTAGTACCGATTCATGCAGTCCATACAAAATAATTTAACTGCTTACAATGGATCTGTCATTCCATCCATCTTAAATGTCAATACTCACCCTCAGAATGGATGCCTGTAATTATTCACATCATTGCAACACATTGACCACCTATCATTGGTTTTCCAGTATGTCCGGATCCATATATTACCATAAACCATGAGGTGACAATCTGTCACTTGCAACAACAAAGATTCTAATCCAAAGATTGAGTCAATACAGTCTTTACTCAGATAGGTTTGATGCTATCAGCAACTTTGGACACAATGTAGCGTTACATCTGAAAGATGATACTGAACCCAGCATCGACCCTCTTCCTTGGTGCAACATTCACATCCAAGAAAAGCTCAGACTGGAATTGGATTCATCTGAAACAGTGTCCTGAAAGTTGATCATCACACTGATTGGTGCATCTCTATTACTTGTGTTTTGAAGAAAGACAGCAAATGACATTATATGTTTTAATCCAATGCCCTAAGATGATGTCCACACAAGATTCTGATCTTGGAAGAGGTTAATCTCAAGTTCTCAGATGCTAAGTGTTTTTCCAGGCTCGATGCTGAACATGGCTATTGGTCCATATATCATTCCCCAGAGCCACAGAAAGTGACAATTCCAAGAACACCACTTGGTAGATAATGTTTGCTCAGATTGCCATTTGGATTATGCATCAGTGAGGACACATTCCAACAACATATGGATCACATCATCGAGAATCAATCAGGTCGCCTCTATATTGCAGGCCATATCACAGTTCTCAGAAAGAATTAATAGGGAACATGACCCACCCCTCCATCAGTTCACAGCAGCGGGAAGGAAACATGATTATCTTTTCAACAATAAAAAAAACACATCAATGTGAGCCAAATTAAATTCTTCAGTTCAATCTACTTGCCAACTGTTATTAAACATGATCCGATTAAAATAGAAGCTATATGGAAGATATCTCTTCCTCAACACAAAGGTGTCTTATAAAGGTCTCTCAGTTCATTTATGTTTTTATCCTTACATGTTCTTGAATTTTATGAGAAAGGTATCGCCTCTTTAAGAGCTTCTCCACACAAACATACCACACATGGAGTAGGAAGATCCCCAACATATTTCTTGATGTCTCAAAAATGTTCTATCATCGATTAAGCATAGTCTTTAATGGGATGATCCCACCAAGCTCACCACGTTGGAAGTAAGTGCATCCACTACAAGGATGAGAAGACCTCAGACCATCAGGAAGTCAGTGTAAGTCAATTACCTTCTACTCAGCAAACAATCATTTTTCCAAGTCTTGGAGAACATGTTCAGGGAAAATACCGAAACTTACAGATTCTCTGAATTCGTTAAATCAAAGAGGGAGGGAGATGGGAGTACTGGTGAATATAAATATATAAACAAATATATCACACTAATAGTATAAGGGAAAACATATTTTGAAAGCTGATGTTATATATAAGTCAGAAGTGTTTGAAAGGGTTAATAATTGATTGAGCCCAGTAAGCACCTCATACTATGACATGCCACAAAGAATTGGACAGAGTAAAGAAGGAGCTTGTTGGAGACATAACTGAGGCTAGAGTGCTCCTAACAGTCTCCATGGCAATGTAAGTCACGTTCATGTAATCTGTAACTAGTTGCAATAATGTAATGAATGTCCTATTGTTTACTCAATGAGATTCTTCTAGTTAGATCAGAAATGTGGTTATCCTAATCCATGCTATACTACTTTGGGCTTGAAGGAACCCATACATGCAATACAAATAACTGCCACAAAGGCTTAACTGAACAAAAGCTAATTAATATTCTGCATTCTATCAGTTACAATGGTTACAGTCTTATCTTCAGCAGCTGCCAGTAGGGGTAGTAAGAAGCACAGAGAAAGAGGAAATGTGCAAAGAGCTCTGATTCAGAATAGAATGTAACCTGAACAAATGAGTGAAATGCAAAGTGTGGAAGAATTAGACATCTGCCAATCAATATTGCTTATATTAGCACACAAAATGATTTATTAGCCTGTAGCCCATTTTTCCAGTATGTGATTTTTTTAACCATTTATTAGATGTGGGCATCACTGGCTACACTAGCACTTATTACCCATCTCTCATTGCTCTAGAGAAGATGGTGGTAGGTTGCCTTTTGGACTGTCTTTTGCATTTCTTGAAATATGAAGGTACCCATAAAGCATTTCAGAAGGGCATTCTTGTATTTTAACATAGCAACAGTAAAGGAACACAGATATCAATCCAAACTAGGACAGTGCATGATTTGGCAGGGATCTTGGAGGTAGGAGGAGTGACAGTACATGATTTGGAGGGGAGTTTGGAGGTAGGGGAAGCTTTCCCATGAATCGACTGCTTTTGTCCGTTAGATGGTGAACATGGCATGTTTGGAAAGTGCTGTCGGAGAGTTTTATAGTAGGCACTGCATATCTGTGGTGAAGGTAACGAACGTGGTGGATGTGGTACCAATCAAGTGGGTTGCTTTGTTATCAATATTTTTAGTGCTGCACTCTTCCAGGCAAGTGAAGAGTATTTCTTCACACTCCTGACTTGTGCATTGTAGATGGTGGACACGCTTTGGTGAGAAGGTGATTTATTTACTCCTGAATTCCTAGCCTCTGACCTTTTCCTCTGTCTATATTGCATTAACAATTACAGGAATTGAGTTACTGTCTGCTTCTACAACTGTACTCTGGGTGCATACGACATTTTAAGAGGTTAAATTTGAAATATCTCCATTTTGAAAGTTTTTTTGTGTGTAGATTTTTATAATTTGCTGTAATGGATATTTTTTAAAAATGTCATAATTTGGATTTTTTAAAGCTACTTAGTCCACACAGTTTCTCACTTTAAACTTCTACATTCCTATGAGTGAACATAAAAAGACTTAAAAAAATCACCCAAAAACATATGGTTTGCAGACATGGCATTGCAGTTTGTACAGAAATAATCCAGTTCACGACAGAAGGTAGTACAAAGTAGAGCTAAAAATATAAAACATGATTACAAGATGAAGGGTATATCATTAAATAAGGCAAGTTGGCAAAACAATCTTGTTGCAATAGCTGACAAAATATTGGAAGTGCAGTCACAGGAAGGAACTTTTACCAAAGTCAAGTTTACATTTTGAAAGTGTAAGGTAAATTTTGAAAGCCCCAAAGCAATAGTACATGAAGGTAGTGCATGGTGATTTCAACAGACAGTGAATTCCTAGCACCATCTCATCTGGACTGTCTGTCAGTGGTATCAGACTTTTGCTAAATTTACCCGGAACGAACTAGACAAACGTAATTCCAATCCAAGGGAATGTTACTGGCATACGTTTGTAATCCTTATTATGAGGAGATGCTAGCTTAGAAAGTATGCTCTGCTCCAGTTTCTGTGATTAAGATGCATATTTAAAGCATCAGTGTTAAATAATTATTTACTGTATTAACAGAGACATTTCACCCCATTTACTGCATAAATGCCTCTATTACAATTACACCCAGTAAAAACATATTGTGTCTGGTTTTGCATTGAATTCTAATGAGTGACACCAACCGAACCCTTGATTTGCACTTCTGTGTAGACATTCGATGGTAGCTGCCAGCCAACCATAATGCACCTCGACAGGGCCTCTGGGAATAAGGCAAATGCCTGTATATCCCATAAACAATCAGATTGAAGAATTATTCCTAAGGTACGTGGGGCTGAATTTTCACTATGGTACCTGGTTTTAGGGTCAGAAACCTATCTCTGGTGGGAAAATTTAGATTTTCAGACTGAAAGCCCATTATTGATCAGGAGATGGGTTTTCTTTGTTTTTTTTTTCTTTTATGGAATATGGACATCTCTGGCAAGGCCACTCTATTGTGTAGCAGAGGCACCTCTCTGACAGGGTCATCTCCCTCCTCTCTTATCTCCAGCTCCTAACTCCGTGAGCCGCGTCCTTACAGGGCTTGGAGAAAGTCAAGTCTGCAGATGCTGGAAGTCAGAGTCGAGAGTGTGGTGCTGGAAAAGCACAGCAGGTCAGGCAGCATCCGAGGAGCAGGAGAATCAACGTTTCGGGTCGGAGCTCTTCATCAGGAATGAAGGGCTGATAAAGGGCTCCGGCCCGAAACTTTGATTCTCCTGCTCCTCGGATGCTGCCTGACCTGCTGTGCTTTTCCAGCAACACACTCTCAACTCCTTCCAGGGCTTCACTACTCAAAAAATCCCGTACTTCCCTGGAGGGCCATGTAATGCAGAGGGCAGTAGGCCACCACTGTGACTGAGATCCTTGCAGAGGATATTGGAGTCCAACACCTAACTAGTCCTGGCAATGGAATCACGTCTTCAGAAAGCTGATGACCAGCTTGGTTGTTGCTGTATTCAGCAGCAGGAATTAGTGATATTGTCTCTGTTTGGAGCTCTACAGGCAGGCCACTTATTCACAGGCTATCTATTCAAATGAAGATTTGAGGCATCTGGAACTGTCAGAGGGTGAAGGATTCATGGCAGCTGCAAGGAAAGTGAGCACACACAGAGGACACGCTTTATGTGGTCACAAGGTAGTTGCATATTGAAGGAATGGAATCCCTTACTGTTGAAGAATCACATTGGCTAGTCACTGTCTGCCTTGATAGCCATATGGGTGCACCAAATGATGCCCTTCTTCAGATAGAATCCAGCGAAGGAAGCTAAACCCAATAAACCCTGGCTCTGCAGTACCACGTCTGTCCTTCAATGAATATGCTGTCCAGCAGTGGGTATGAGATGCAGTACAAGGAGCAAAGAACATAGAAAATTACAGATTCTGGATTAGTGGTGCTGGAAGAGCACAGCAGTTCAGGCAGCATCCGAGGACAGGCAGCATCCGAGGACAGGCAAAATCGACGTTTCGGGCAAAAGCCCTTCATCAGGAATAAAGGCAGAGAGCCTGAAGCGTGGAGAGATAAGCTAGAGGAGGGTGGGGGTGGGGAGAGAGTAGCATAGAGTACAATAGGTCAGTGGGGGAGGAGATGAAGGTGATAGGTCAGGGAGGAGAGGGTGGAGTGGATAGGTGGAAAAGGAGCTAGGCAGGTCGGACACGTCCGGACAAGTCAAGGAGACAGTGTTGAGCTGGAGGTTAGAAACTAGGATGAGGTGGGGGAAGGGGAAATGAGGAAGCTGTTGAAGTCCACATTGATGCCCTGGGGTTGAAGTGTTCCGAGGCGGAAGATGAGGCGTTCTTCTTCCATGCGTCTGGTGGTGAGGGAGCGGCGGTGGAGGAGGCCCAGCACCTCCATATCCTCGGCAGAGTGGGAGGGGGAGTTGAAATGTTGAGCCACTGGGCGATTTGGTTGATTGGTCCGGGTGTCTCGGAGATGTTCCCTAAAGCACTCTGCTAGGAGGCGCCCAGTCTCCCCGATGTAGAGGAGAACGCATCGGGAGCAACGGATACAATAAATGATATTAGTGGATGTGCAGGTAAAACTTTGATGGATGTGGAAGGCTCCTTTAGGGCCTTGGATAGAGGTGAGGGAGGAGGTGTGGGCACAGGTTTTACAGTTCCTGCGGTGGCAGGGGAAAGTGCCAGGATGGGAGGGTGGGTCGTAGGGGGGCGTGGACCTGACCAGGTAGTCACGGAGGGAGCGGTCTTTGCGGAAGGCGGAGAGGGGTGGGGAGGGAAATATATCCCTGGTGGTGGGGTCTGTTTGGAGGTGGCGGAAATGTCGGTGGATGATTTGGCTTATGCTTCAACCCCAGGGCATCAATGTGGACTGCAACAGCTTCCTCATTTCCCCTTCCCCCACCTCATCCTAGTTTCTAACCTCCAGCTCAACACTGTCTCCTTGACTTGTCCGGACTTGTCCGACCTGCCTAGCTCCTTTTCCACCTATCCACTCCACCCTCTCCTCCCTGACCTATCACCTTCATCTCCTCCCCCACTGACCTATTGTACTCTATGCTACTTTCTCCCCACCCCCACCCTCCTCTAGCTTATCTCTCCACGCTTCAGGCTCTCTGCCTTTATTCCTGATGAAGGGCTTTTGCCTGAAACGTCGATTTTGCCTGTCCTCGGATTTTGCCTGTCCTCGGATGCTGCCTGAACTGCTGTGCTCTTCCAGCACCACTAATCCAGAATCTGGTTTCCAGCATCTGCAGTCATTGTTTTTACCCCATAGAAAATTACAGCACAGGAGTAGGCCTTTCTGCCCTCCAAGCCTGCACCAATCTAGATCCTCTATCTAAACCTATCACGTCTTTCTCCTCTGGAAGTATTAGCTTTCTTTTCCCTTAGGAAGCCTGAGTGGAGAATGTTGCATCTTGTTATTCTGAAACCCTTTAAAATAAGACCATTCATCTCAGTGGATCTTAATCACCATCTCCAGGAGGGGTGGTTCTAATTGAGAGTTAAAAACTGTTAAGACAAAGTATTTCTCTGCAGTCAGTTCAGGTCTCTGGGAAGCTCAGGCATAGTGACAAGGAGGCTGGATGCTGCTGTCACAGCCTTGCATAGGCCTGTCTCACTTTTCAAGTATTCAATTGGAAATTGGGAGGTCGGGCAAGGGTGGGTGGGCTTACATCAGCAATGTGTGATTCCAGGAATTTCTGTGACTCCTCCTTCACGGACTTACAAAACTAGACAATTCTGGCCCTCTATGCCTAAGGCACAGTAGGCAAGATGTAACAGCACAAGCGAGCCCTGAACTTGGCAAGCCTAAAAGGCTCCATTGGAAATTTCAGAACAGTATAATAGGGATACACTGTTGAGGTTTGTTGTTTAAAGTTCATTGTCAGGGAAACACAGCACAAATGACTTACGATTCTCAGTATCATCATTGTTTGAAAAGTGGCAACTTGCCCTGCACTGCAGCATGCCAGCTGCCCATCCTAATTAGTGGTTAGAAAGCAATAATAAGTGAACTGTGTTTTAATTTAATGAATAGACAGTAATTTGCATCTGATACCATTAGCTATACTTTCCCAGTAATCAATGTTGGTGCCATTTAATCAGTCCTGTGGGTCAAAGTAGTCAGAAAAGGATATCTGCCAACATGGAAATACATTAATCCAAAGCCTTTAGAGTCATAACTTCATTAGCATTTTTGGCAAAGAAATTGCCAGAGCTATTCATTACTGAATTCAGCAGAGTTCATAAAATGCCCTGTGGTATCTTTTTGTTTGCTTCCTCGACTCCAAAAATAAGATATATTTATACAATTGTTCACATTTATAAGGGAAGGAATAACAGCAATTAAAACAGAACTGTTTCTCATTGCTTGGCTTTCTTTACACTGGAGGGCTTCAGTGCAAGTTCCTCTACTTTTTCTGTAGCCTTATGCCCTTCTTTCTCTTGCTGAGTGCCTCCAAATTCAAGATGGAGGGCAGAATCTTTGAGGCAGAATCTGAATGAGGTGGGCTATGTTGAGAATTGTAGCAGAATCACATGACAGTGTATAGCACAGTTGCTTCACAGCACCAGGGACTTGGCTTTGATTCCAGCCTTGGGTGACTGTGTGAAGTTTGTATGTATCCCTGTGTCTGTGTGAGTTTCCATCAGGCGCTCTGGTTTCCCCTCTCAGGTTGGGTGGCCTAGCCATAGGAAATGTGGAGATAGGGTGGGATGGTAGGTCTGGGTGGGATGCTCTTCAGATGGGCTGAATGGCCTTTGCCTGCAAGGATTCTATGATTCTATAAAGTCTGATGAGCCCTATCTCAACATTGGGAGAAATTGCTGCATCTTCTTTCCAACTGCTAGGCGTCAAGCCAAGATTGTCTCTAGGTAGCGATGAGTTACCTATTAGAATATAGAACAGTACAGCAAAGCAATGGGCCCTTCGCCCCACAATGTTTGCCTAACATGATGCCAGATTAACCTAATCCCGTCTGCCTGCCCTTGGTCCACATCTCTTCAGTCCTTGCATATTCATATGCCTATCTAAAAGCCCCTGAAATGTCCCTATCGTATCTGTCTCCATCACCGCATCTGGCAGCCGGTTCCAGACTCATACCCCTCCCTGTGTAAAACTCTTATCCCTCATGTCTCCTTTGAACTTTCCCCCTCTCGCCTCTCATCTAATCTACGATTAGATGTTTCAACTCTGGAAAAAAGATTCTGTCCATCAACCCTATCTATGCATCTCATAATTTTATAGACTTCTGTCAAGTCTCCCCTCAGCCTCTGCCGCTCCAGAGAAAACAACCCGAGTTTTTCTAGCCTCCTGTTATAGCTCATACCCTCTAATCCAGGCAGCATCCTGGTAAACCGTACCTGCACCCTCTCCAAAGTCTCAACACCCTTCGTCTAATGTGGTAACCAGAATTGAACACAATACTCTTAAGTGTGGCCTAACCAAAGTCTTACAAAGCTGCAACATGAGATCCTGACTCTTGTACACAATTCCCTGACCAATAAAGGGAAGTATGCCATTTGCCTTCTTTACTTTTTGCTGTTTACTTTAGATTATTGCTCATGAATAACCTTATTAACAGTATATCTTGTGTCATCAACATACAGCTTCATATCATACCAAACCCACTGAACAAACTAGGTGATGAGAATTTTTGACATGAAAGTCAGAGCAAGTCCTGGCAAGTTTAGCTCACTGCTGGCTGTGAGGAGTCTCCATTTTGTTCAGCACAAAACGGAATGGGCACCAACTGCATACACCCCTCGCTCACAGACGTTGGCACCTGGTAATTGTCAACCCCTCAGGATCCTCACAGAGTACTGTAACCCACTTGCAGGATGAAGCACAGGCCTGCATTGCAGATGCACCAGCAACCAGCATTGAAGGATGTTGCACACAGGGACAGGTGCCTAGTTCATGGACCAGGCTGTATCTCTTCAAGCTCGCTCACACGGTGTCTACCTGCCTGCTCACAGCCTCCTTCCCTTGTCAGGCCATGTCACCATATTAGTGCTTTAGCCAAAGCAGTGTGGCTGGATTGATGTGCTGTTTCATACAGATATAGATTCAGGCTGCTAGTGATACTGGTCAGTTGGCATCTGTCTGCTGTAGGGGATATCTTTCTGTACGGCACACTGGGGTGTAAATCAAACACCACAGCATGTGCAAGCTGATAGTATGGCAAACACACATTGGCTTATTCAAGCAAATGGCCATGCTGGAAAGTCTATCAGGGCTAATCCTCAGCTCAGCTTGTTGGGTGGAGGTGGAGGGGGGAGGGGTGCAAGTCAGAGGGTGGGATCTGGTGCATGTCAGTTGGGGAGTGGGGTGAGCGGTGGGGAGGGGGTAAGCAGTATAGACGCAAGTGCACACACAGTTCAGGGTTTTGGCCACAATCAATCGCCGACTTGGGAATATGTTTGATGACAGTCCAGAAAGTGTTCAGAGGTCAGCCCTATAGAGCCATCACAGGCTGTTCGGGGAATCACATATCATTAATCAGGGGTTGCCGTCACAGCGGTCAGGCCTCTGTCTAGTCATGTTTGATGCTGCTTGTTGAAGTGTTTCAAAGTCTGGACAAATACCATCCTCAGGGTTACTTGTGTTAATTATTGAGGAGGGTGCAAGGTGTGGTGGGGGGTGGGGGTGGGGGCAGGGGTGGGGGGGGGGGGTGGGGGGGGGGGGGGGGGGGGGGCACTGGTTTAAAGGGAAAGCAGGGCTCAATGCTAAAAGGGGTAGTTAAAGTAGACGCATATTTTAAAGTGGAGACAAGGACATTGATGGGGGAGTCTCAGGGTACAAGTGGTGTAGACGGAACAGAATTAGAGGGTGTGGTAAGCTTTTGGAGGCAGGAGAGTGTGTCTGTTATTGACAGCGGCTATCACAACAGCTTCCACAGGGAGAATATAGAGGAAGGGATGTGTCCCATTAAGGTGTAATGTTGGGATTCAGGCGAGAAGGAGCACAGTTGGAGATGAACTTTGATTTGTTGTGGGGAGGTGTGAAATGGGGAGTCAGAGTAGAGTGAGGTAAAAGAGGATATGGAGGCTCTGGGAAGGTACCTGTTGGCCGGGCAGAGCCTGGAGCTGAAGGTGTCCACTTCAAGCTGCATTTCCTGCTACTCCCTCGATGTGAAACCCAACGGGAAATTGGCTGGACAGCGCTCAGGGTGGACGGACTCAGGGTCACTTTGATGGGCAAAAAAATTGGCTCCACATTTACTGAGCTCTGGGACATTAAAGCGGCAATTAGATGAAGGATGCCCTTTCAAAATGCAGCTACCTGTGACTTGCAATAATTTCTTCATCCCTTGCAAACCATACAGAGTGAAGGTGGCTAAGGTTCAAATACTAGTCAAAGTTGATTTGCACCATGCCATTGGTGCTTGCAAACCTAACACTGGCATCGCAATGACCAAAATCATCAACGATGACTTCTAAGGAAATGATACTATCCAAAAGCATCCCATTACTTGTGAAACTGCCAAGGGTGGAGGGGAACATTGCTACATCATTCGTCAGGCGAGGATCACAATGGACTCTATTGAACTCATTAAGTTGAACAATGGATAACAGTCTGGATTGGAAGGGGCTTTGAACTCAGCAGACACTCTCTTTTTGATGTAATGTGGTGGTCGTTTACCAGTGTGGCATCTTCATCTAGTTGGTACACATGCTGTGACTAGGGCAGTAATGCAGCAGGCAATAGGGCTGCTGAAGATGTGATTTTATTGTTTGGACCAGCATTGGGTGGGGAGGTGCTGTCCTGTACAGTATAGGAGAGTCCACTGCATCATCCAGTGGTGCTGTGCTATGCAAATTGGTACAGGAAGCAAGGGAGATCTAATAGATGCTGGAGAACTGGGAGAATAGGAGTAGTATTCCAAGGAGGAGGAGAGGACCAAGGTAGAGAAAGGTCTCTTTATGCCTGATAGAGCTCAGCTGCACTGGGCACTACAGCCACAGAGGAGCTGAGTGACACCTGGTTCCAGTAGATGAGAGCTGGGTGCAACGACCATCATGGAATGTAAAATACTCATTGGTTATCTTACCAGCATTTGGTTTGCATTGAGGAGGCAAACTGCAGTTTCTGTTAATTTTTCCAGTGTTCATTTTGGATGGTTGTAAATAAAAGCTCATGTTTGGGATTATTTGCCTGTGTGTGATGTTCCCCTATTGGACAATAACAAGTTGGGAGTGGGCCGTCAACAACATGACAAAGCATGACTGAGTGAGAGTGTTTACAGGGATAGAGGTAAACTTGTGATGTGGTGGGTTATCCAGTGTCTAGGATGAAAGAGTGGGGTTGTAGGTATGAGGGAGTGTCAGCCATGCTGGTTATGTGCAGTGAGATGCATGGCTTTGTGGTTATTGTATTATTACACTGCCAGTGAGGTGTAACACCAGGTTGCCAGTGCTGGTTTGGGTACACCATAGCCTACTTAAAGACAGTGTGGGTACCAGGGTTGCCAGCTTCTCAGCAGAAACCCAGTGAGTGGCGAGTTGTTCTGGGAATGGTGTGTAGTGAGATGGGGCTAGAATCAGGTGAGTGGTTTGGCGTAAGGGCCAAGTAGGTAATTTATTCAATGAGTTTGGTAAGAGATAGGCCTCAGAGTGAGAAACCTTCTAAAAACACTCATGCAACGAACATTTATCAAAAAAAATTGAAAACTTCAGGTCAGTATTTGTTAATTCAGTCAAATTAGTCAATCTATTGTCCTATCACCATTGGCTAGGAATGATCAGATACCATTCTCGTGCACACCACCCTTTCTTCTGCATGTTGCTGGGAATCACTGCAGCCCCTTGACAGAGTCTTCCTGCTCCCCACACTGGTTGGGAAATCAGCAGAGCAGAAATCAAACATATGCCCATCTGGTTGTATTTAGATTTCCCCACATCCTTGCCACTTCCTACCTTTGTAACATTCTCCATCACTATAACCTTCCCTGAATTTTGAATTCCTTTGACTCTGTAAAGGGTCTCTGCATCCACCCTTCTTAACAGCCCATCTTCAATACTTATGATCATGCTGTTTAATTCCACCCCTAAATCTGTCTCTCATTCTCTCCTCTTTAAGACTTACCCATAAAGCCTAGTTTTTTTGCTCAGCTCACTACTCCTCATAACTCCTCCATTGGCTCAGCATCCGTAAATTTCCCTTAGGTTTGTGAAGTACCTTGGAACATTTCTTTCAATATTAGAAGTGCTATATTAAAGTCAGTTGCTGTGGCTCAGAGCTACGATGTTGATCAAACTATTTCTTTGGTGTTTCCCCCAAAACTCTCAGTTCCCTGAAGGCCTTGAATCCTCATGGCGGAGCCTAATAGAAGGTGTTGATAATGCAGGCATTATAGCCAAGAGTGAACACACATAAGAATCAGACTTTGAAACTCTGGCTGATTTTTTTTTACCTTCCCTAGCTCAGGGGCATTGAGCCCACATTTGGCACTTGAAATTCTGTCCCAGATGGTCAGCTGACTTAACGCAAACTAGAGAGCAAATCATATAGCCTACTGTCTCCCTGGCTTAGTACTGGGCTAGGTGGTACCTATTCTTATTAGGCTGTTGGCTTTTGAAACATAAGAATATTTCTTATCTAATTTTCACCCTGGAGTTTTAGACAACTGATTAAAAATTTGGCTATGTACCAACCACATCATATTGTCTATACAAGAATATTTTATGGCATTGGGCCAAAGGTAATTACCTGAGGAAACAAAACTCCACTGTCAGTGGTCTGGTAAATAAAGGCATCATCATACAATGCAGACAGCCCAGGTTAGTTCATCATTTATGCTGAGTTCAGTGAAAACAACAATTGTCTTTTGGGCTAGGACAGATCAGAACTATTTTAGCAGCATTCATGCTCACAATTGTTCTTCATAGAACTTTGATTGCAAAATATTTCGCTCCATAACGACTGAATCACACGACAAACAGAGAATTTAGTAACCCAGGTGTTCGCAGTGCTAGGTGAGGGCAGATTTGGGTGCAGTATAGCTAAGCTCACACCGAATGACTAGGTGCAGAGGTCTGTGGAATCAATACATCTAGGCTTTCAGAAACAGAGGGCAGGAGGCAAAATGATAGGTCAAAAATATGGCAGAAACATATAACTATCAAATAGGAGCTCAAAACTCTAGAATATGAACATTTATTTTGTTACACAGAATGTAATTCGCAAGCTGTTTATGATATGAGTGAAGGAGACATAATCACATTTTTTGCAAGTAACTTCACTGGCGGAATAATACTAATTTTCAACAATTTATAATGAAACAACCATTTATGTAACATCCTCATGTCTGTTGCATGATATTTTGATCAGAGTTTCATAGGAAACAGTGGAGTTCAGGACTTAGATTTTTTTTCTAATAGTGACATCATCAATTGATAGTTAGATATCCTGAGGCTTGCACATAGTGAATACTGAACATGTTAGCATGGAGAGAGAAAAGCAAAGAATGGTGAGCAGCTCTTCAAAATTGGTACGAGGTTATAAAGATCCACTGGATTGACTGGGGAAATAAGGTGGCACAGGGAGAGATGAGGGGCTGTGGGGTGTGGATGGATGAGCAGAAGGGAGACAGGGGCTATGAAAGGGTCTGCGGGTGGATATCTAGTAAAGATAAGCACAGGGGCCTTAAAGAGACATAGGGGATGGGTAGAGAGGCATAGGGTGGCACAGAGGGTGTGAGGGCTGCGGTAATGGTAGGTTGGCAGAGGATGTCATTAGGGTATGAATGTTCATGTGGATGGGTAGAAGGATATAGAAGATTTAGGTGAAGTAAGGAGAGTATGTGGCGGTGAGGGAGTCTGAGCTGGAGGGATGTTTGATGTTTCGTTATTTGATTTTCAATTTTGCCCAGAGTTCTGGAGCCCTGAGGCAGGAGCCTACCTGAGGAGCTAACATACTCTTAGGCTGTCCTCGGGCAGCCTGGTTTGATTGGCAACCCAGCCTGACCATTGTAGATAGAGGGTCAGATAATTCATCAAGAAAGATTGAGTTTGTGGAGCTAAGATTTGTCTGTCGACCTGACTCAGGAAAGAACAGCAGATGTGGCGATAATTGTGCAGCACAACAATACCATTGAGCTGAATGTTATGTTATATTGGAAAAGAATCATTTTCCTCAAGCTTTGTGGAGGGTTTCTCTCTGTGGGGCCTAGTGGGTTTATTTGTGCTGTCACCCCAAACTTGGCCCATTTACGACCTATCAACTCCCGCTCCCCCACCGTGACATTCCGCTCGTTTGATGCTAGCCAAACTCTCTTAGCATCGGAAGTACTCACCTCTACCTGATATCCTGGGATATTGGCATTCCTGGTGCTAGCCCTGTATTTAAAGTGTCTCTAACTGAGTCCCGCTTACCCAGCCACACTCCCTTACAAGGGTTCTTGGATATTAGTACTTTAGAAAGAACAAAATTGTACAAACAGAGCATTTGGCTCAACCACAAACATGTTTATTAAAATAAACATCTTAATGTCCTGATATAAAACCTCTAAACTAGTCGACACAACAAATGCAGAGAATGCTGGAGAAACTCAATATATGAGGCAGCATCTGCAGAAAGAGAAGTAGAGTTAACTGACCATGGCCAATCCCCAGGACTGTAACTGGATGACTGACATTGATGGTACCCTCTGACTATGATACCCCAACTAAGAACTGGTGCCCTTTGACATCCAGTTGCAGCTTGTTTGCTGCAAAAGTTAATGACACATGCTGGAGGTGTGATGTATTCAGAGCATGGTGCAATCCAGTGACACATCCATCCTCTTGACTATTCAGTGTTCTGAACCTTGACAAGCTGCCTGCCTCTTCCTTTGCATTAAAAAGCAATGGAAGGCACACAAACTGGCAGCTCCAAATAAGCACAAACTGAGTAAGTGCTAGGAAATCAAGCTCAGAGCTGTTTAGATGCCTGACTTGTGTCTACGTCCATGTATGCAAAGAGACCTGCCAGAAACATGCAAGTCAGACGTAAACCTGAGGTTCAAAGTGTGGTCCTGAAGTGGTGTCTGAGTTGGTCTGAAAATGGTCATGATGATGTGGTGAGTCCAGTGGCTTGGTGATGCCCATTTGTGGACAAAGGATGGAGAGGACGGTGTCCATGGAGCATGAAGAGATGTTGTGGTGAAAACAGAGCAATCTGAAGGGCAGAGAAGCAAGTGGTGAGCTGCTGCCACCAGCTAACTGCTTTGACTTTCATGTCAGGAATTGGCACGATCTAGTTTCTCAGCTGAGGAGAGAATTAGAAGTTGTATAGAAATGAGATGAGATTAGCTAATAATGAGATGCAAATGTATGTAACTAAGAATATTGATGCTCATTAACAAGATTCAGAAATTGCTGATTAAACCCCAAGAGGAAAATTGGAAATCCTTGACATTGAGAGTCTAATTTTTCCATTTTTGCTGTATTTTGCCAACTTTTTCAGCATTGTTCATCCTGCTCAAGGAAGGCAGAACATTTCACACCAGTGACAGATAAAATATTCTGGCACTAGTTTTTAACAAAAATGCATTTTCCATTCATCCAGATGGCAAGTATGTGATTTTACTTTATGTATAACATCCAGTAAGAATTTTTTTCTTTGAAAAAGACTCAATAGCCTTGATATTTGTGAAGAGGAGTGGGGTTGCAGAAGGAACTGTGAGGAAAGTTGGATCTGAGATCAGGTGGGGGGAGGAGGAAGCAGAGGAGACAGGACGCCTACTTGCAGAGTGCTTCAAAGAACATCTCCTGGACACCCGCACCAACCAACCCCACCACTCCATGGCTGAACACTTCAAATCCCCCTCCCACATGCAGGTCCTGGGCCTCCTCCATCACCAAACCCTAACCACTCGATTCCTGGAGGAACAACGCTCATCTTCCGCCTTGGGACCCTTCAACCACACAGGATCAATGTGGATTTCACCAGTTTCCTCATTTCCCCTCCCCTCACCTTATCCCAGATCCAACCTTCCAACTCAGCACTGCCATCATGACCTGTCCTACCTGTCCATCTTCCTTCCCGCCTATCCGCTCTACCCTCCTCTCCAACCTATCCCTGCCACCCCGGGATCGTTTGTTGCCAGACGGCCCAGATATTCTGAGAGTGACCTGCCCAGAGGCAGGTTTCACATCTTGGGTTGGAACTGCCACAGAGCTGAGGGCAGCAGGTGGGTAGAGGTGAAAGGTTGGGTCCCATTTGGAGTGTCCTAAGAGGAGGTTTGTATGTATGTAGCTGTATGTATGTAGCTCCTCCTCTGGTTGGATACTAATTGGAATCACTCTGTCTACTTGTGAGGAAGAGGCACCTGGGACTGAGAACAAGGTGCCTGGTCACCCTATTGCTTTGGTATTAGGACCAATGGCTAGAGCACTGAAGTACAGATCTAACATTTATCCAACAGAGTCCGAGAGTGCTCTGGCTGTCCATTGGCAGCCACCAACGTCTCCGTGGAGGAAGGCAGATACTCGCATGCTGGAGACAGCAGGGTCCCAGTGGGACCCTCTTTGGAGGGTTGGTGCAGACTCAATGGGCTATTTATCATGGCTAATCCACTTAGCCCACAAATCCCTGAACACTGTAGGACTATTTAGCCAAACTACCTAACCCGCACATCTTTTGGCTGTGGGAGGAAACCTGGACGAAAAACACGTAGATATGGGGAGAATGTGCAAACTTCACACGGATAGTCACCCCATGTTGAAATCGAACCCAGATTCCTGGTGCTGTGAGGCAACAGTGCTAACCAGTGCTAAATACATACCAAAACTATGGGTGGGAACTATCAGATCCTGCAGGGGAAAGAGGAAAAGTGGGATTGAGTCTAGCAGGGGCCAGAGGGAAGGTTAGGTTCCTGGAGGGGTGGGGCATGGGTGGAGATGAGCGAGGGATTCGGTCTGTCAGTGGGGAAGGAAGGTGTCAGCTCTGGAGCAGGAAGGTGGGGGTTGGGTCTGAAGGCTTGGGAGGGAGTTTCAGATCTTGGGAGGGTTTGGACACTGTTTGTTACACTCCCTGGTGTGGTGGCAGTCTTGAATTCCCAGGACCCTGCAGAGGACACTTCTTCATTGCACGATGGGATCTTCTTTGTGCTCAGATGGCCTCTCCAGTTATGGCTGACAGTCTTAGCTCCCTTCTGCTGACAACATCCCGCCCCCCCACCCCATTGATACCAGTTGCTGTGGGCCCACTTTGCCTCAAGGCTGCACTCATCCAGTGACGTCATAACCCTCTCTTCACTGTTCATCCTTTCATAGGGATTGGTCAGTCACACAGTAACAGGGCCACATTATCGAGGGGACGGTCAGTCAGTCACACAGTGACTGGGCCACACCATCAAGGGGTCAGTCAGTCAGTCACACAGTGACTGGGCCACATTATCGAGGAGACGGTCAGTCAGTCACACAGTGACAGGGCCACATTATCGACGGGTCAGTTAATCAGTCACACAGTGACAGGGCCACACCATCAAGGGGTCAGTCAGTCAGTCATAGAATTACAGGGTCACACCATCAAAGGGTTAGTCAGTCAGTCACATAGTCACAGGGCCACACTATCAAGGGGTCAGTCAGTCAGTCACAGAGTGACTGGGCCACACCATCAAGGGGTCAGTCAGTCAGTCACAGAATGACTGGGCCAGTCAGTCAGTCAGTCACAGAATGACTGGGCCACACCATCAAGGGGTCAGTCAATCAGTCAGTCACACAGTCACAGGGCCACGCTATCAAGGGGGTCAGTCAGTCAGTCACACAGTCACATGGCCACATTATCGATGGGTCAGTCAGTCAGTCACACAGTGACAGGGCCACACTATTGATGGATCAGTCAGTCAATCACAGTGACAGGGCCACACTATTGATGGGTCAGTCAGTCAGTCAGTCAGTCAGTCACACAGTGACAGGGCCACACTCTTGAGGGGTTGGTCAGTCAATCACACAGTGACAGGACCACAGGACACCAGTCGCTGATATTTTTGAACGTTATGTCCCCGTACCTGACCCTGTCGGGATCCGAAAATTTATTTTGGTGTGATGGAATTGAATTGACAACAATGGACTTGTTAATCTTTACAGAAATTTAATCTAATCAGAGTTTTGTTTGGAGAAATGCAATTGTACCCTTGTTTTTACAGTTTGGCTTGCTGTAGTCATGTGACATCTACCTTGGCTGTAAATACCAATGAGTGCAACCTGTGGCATCACCTGGCTGAGCTACCACAGAACTTCGCTCTGCCTATGGGATTTCCAGCCGAGTCTTGATTTAACAGGATTCCCATTCCAATGTGGTTCCACTGATTCAGGTAAAGCAAGGCTTATATTTATTTTGGTACTTCTCCCTGCCATGTCTTCACCATTCCCCCAGACCTCCCCCTCATTGAGGACGAATGTTTGGTCCTCAGTAAAGGCCTCACCTTTATTCCTCTACACTCTCAGATTAATGAGTTTGACACACACTGCGACCTTGAACGTTTCTTCCACCGCCTCTGCCTACTTTTTTAACCAAGGCACCCGCCCACCCACTGAGGACCCCTTCTCCTGTTTCCAACACACCCCATCCACCTGGACACCCTGTGCTGGCCTGCTACCTACCTTTGACCTCTTCATTTCAAACTGCCTCTGTGACATCGACCACCTCAACCTGTCCACCCACTCCAACCTCTCACCCTCACACCCTCCACTCCCTCTGCTCCAACTCCAACCTCACCATCAAACTAGTAGACAAAGGGAGTGCAGTGGTAGTTTGGCACACTGCCATCTACACCACTGAATCAGGTGCCAACTTGAGGACATCTCCTCTTTTTGCCCCCTCCACCATGACCTCGCCCCCCACCCCCATCACCAAACCATCATCTCCCAGACCATACACAACCTCATCACCTCATGAGATCGCCCACCCTGAAGAAGGGCCTGTGCCCGAAACGTCCAATCTCCTGTTCCCTGGATGCTGCCTGACCTGCTGTGCTGTTCCAGCAATAAAGTTTCAACTTTGATCTCCAGCATCTGCAGACCTCACTTTCACCTCATGAGATCGCCCACCCACAGCTTCCAACCTCATAGTTCGGGAACCCTTCACCGCCCTGTTCTACCTCCTACCCAAGATCCACAAGCATGACCACCATGGTCGACCCATTGTCTCAGCCTTCTCCTGCCCCACAGAATTCATCTCCACATACCTCGATACTGTCCTATCCCCTGGTCCAGGAACTTCCCACATACATTTGGGACACCACCCACGCCCTCCACCTTCTCCAAGACTTCCGTTCCCCCGGCCCCCAATGCCTCATCTTCACTATGGACATCCAGTCCCTCTATACCTCTATCTGCCATGACCAGAGCCTCCAAGCCCTCTGTTTCTTCCTCTCCCGACATCCCCACTAGTACCCTTCCACTGACGCTCTTATTCGTTTGGCTGAAATGGCTCTCACCCTCAATGATTTCTCCTTCCAATCCTCCTACTTCCTCCAGATGAAAGGGGTAGTCATGGGCCCCAGCCATGCCTGTCTCTTTGTCGGCTATGTAGAGGAGTCCATCTCCTGGAGTTACACCGGCACCACTCCCCACCTCTCCCTCCGCTACATTGATGACTGCATCGGCGCCACCTCGTGCTCCCACGAGGTGGTCAAACAGTTAATCAATTTCACAAACACATTCCACCCCAACCTCAAATTCACCTGGACCATCTCTGACACCTCCCTCCCCTTCCTAGACCTCTCCATCTCCATCCATGAGGACCGACTCAACACTGACATTTTCTGCAAACCCACCGACTCCCACAGCTACCTGGATTAGACCTCATCCCACCCTACCTCCTGCAAAAATGCTATCTCGAATTCCAATTCTTCTGCCTCCGCCGCATCTGCTCCCAGGAGGACCAGTTCCACCATAGAACACACCAGATGGCCTCCTTCTTTAAAGACCAGAATTTCCCCTCCCACATGGTTGAAGATGCCCTCTAATGAATCTCATCCACGTCCAGCACCTCTGCCCTTGAAATCCACCCCTCCAATCGCAACAAGGGCAGAACCCCCCCCACTCCTCATCTTCCACCCCACCAACCTCCGCATAAATCACATCATCCACTGACATTTCTACAAATGGACCCCACCACCAGGGATATATTTCCCTCTCCACCCTATCCGCTTTCTGCAAAGACCGTTCCCTCCGCGATTACCTGGCCCACGCTCCCTAACAAGTCACCCTCCCCCCCCCGACACCTTCCCCTGCCACCACAGGAATTCCACCCACACCTTCCCCCCTCACCTCTATCCAAGGCCCCAAGGGAGCCTTCCACATCCATCAAGGTTTCACCTGCACTTCCACACATGTCATTTATTGTATCTGTTGCTCCCGATGCTGTCTCCTCTACATTAGGGAAACTGGACGCCTTCTCGCAGAGCGCTTTAGAGAACATCTCTGGGACACCAGCACCAACCAACCCAATTGCCCCGTGGCTGAACATTTCAACTCTCCCTCCCACTGTGCCGAGAACATGAAGGTCCTGGGCCTCCTCCATCACCACTCCCTCACCACCCAATGCCTGGAGGCAGAACACCTTATCTTCCACCTTAGGACCATTCAACCCCAATGCATCAACGTGGACTTCATCAGTTTCCCCATTTTCCCTTCCCCACCTTACCCCAGTTCCAATCTTCCAGCTCAGCACTGTCTTCATGACCTGTCCCAACTGTCTATCTTCCTTCCCACCTATCTGCTCCATCCTCCTCTCTGACCTATCACCTTCAACCCCACCTCCATCCACCTATTGCACACCCCAACCACACACCCCTCCCATTTATCTCCCATTCCAGAGACTCCCAGCCTCATTATTGATGAAGGGCTCCGGCCCGAAACGTCGATTGTCCTCCTCCTTGGATGCTGCCTGAACTGCTGTGTTTTTCCAGCACCACACTTTCGACTCTGATCTCCAGTATCTGCAGTCCTCACTTTCTCTGAGCTAGTTGGGTCAATGTCATGTACGATACACCGGTTAATAGAGGGTGACTTGGTGACGGGATACTGGCCTTCGTGGGGTTACGTCAATGTGCACTTCCTAAAGGGGCATGCTTGGCCGTGGCTTAATCCCTCTGGCAGATATGGAGCATGTTCTGTGCTTCCAGAACATTCCACCCTCAACACTTTCATCTGTTAATAGTTAAACTGATATTACTTTAGTATTTCACTTTCTAATTCTGTGTAACCAAGACAAAAAAGCATTAGTCAGAGAGAATATTGAAATAAATTGACCTGCAATTAAACCAATTTTAACATTGATGAAGGACCTGCACCACAAAGTATAAAATGAAAGCCAAAAGTTCTGCAAATGTCCAGCTGGTCAGTCAGATTCTGGGCAGGATAATATTTCAGATGGAATCCTTTACCAGAAAGTATGTATCTTCGTGAATATTCAGCTTTATTTAGATTTAAAAACATGACACTGAATTACAAATTGAAGTATGCTGCCTTAAGATCAATCTTGCTCTTTACATTGTGGAGCCAGGACATAGGGCTTGAGATCAATCAATACTACTGTAAATTCTTTGAAAAGAGATGATGCTTTTAAGCTTGCATGCATGGTTTCAATATAAATTTGTAATATAAAACAGATATTCTCAGTTGAATAATTCCAGAGTTTCCTGGCTGTATTCCAAGGACTTCAAAGTATTGTTATCAGCAAATTATCACCACTATATTAGCCGAACAGGGCGATGTTCTGAGGAAATGTCAGTTTGAAATCTGAGTTTCCTCTCATTTTCGTGTGAAGAGGCCAAATTAACACTGGCTTAGTGCAGATGTGAGCAGTTTTCCATAGTCCTAATTAAAGGATTTGGGTCTGCCATAACTCCTTAGAGTTATGTCACATTATGTCAACATCCTTGATGCTGACAAAACTAGTGTAAATAAAATTACATTTCCCCAATCTTTGCATCTCTGTCGACAAATCATTTTATACTTAAGTTATGGTCAAAATCTTTCACACTTATAACCTTTATTCCACATAAGCTTTCTATTCCAGTCTAATATTTGAAAGTGTGTACCTTTACTTTCATTGGGAGCTTTCTTTGTTAAATGAAAACTATCCCTTTATTCACAATGCTTATGTAACTCTTAAGTTGGCAGTCACAATTTTAGCTTTTATCATTCTTGATCTTTTAAAACTGGCCAATTTACAGGAATTGTTGGCACCTTTTTAATACTAGAATTGGACCTTTCAAAAAGCCAGTAAGGGCTTATGATCTGCTCTGTTATTCCAAATATGAATCAATGGCTTTGTAACTAGGTTTGTTTTTGTTTGATGGCCTTATATAAATATATGTAAACAGCGTAAGTAAGTAACTAAGACTGGAAATTCAATTTAAGAGAAAACTATTTATATTACTTTTGCAATTAGTGTGCTTGTTTTATAAATCCTGACCACTAACACTTATAAATTGTTTGTTGACTACTACACCTCAGCTCCTTGCCCTTAAAAAAAAAGGGAACAGATAATGTTGAGTTAATGCAATGGAAATCCCTTTGCCCTCCATTCGTTGTTTGGAAAATTAAAAGGTTTTTTTTCAATCACAGGAAGATTTTCAAATGGAAATAAGTTGTTCCAGTAAGCTGACAATAGATCTGCAACTGCACACAGCAAATAAATTCCGCCAACCAGATGTGAAGATTAAAGGTTAGCTTATGTAATAGATTTGAAGGTGGGAAAGCTGATTCATTTTTGTGTCCTCAATAAAGTAAAACGTTTTTTTAAAATGACTCCTTATGCAGTGTCATATGCCCTTTCAATGCCTGCATATTTTGAAGAGCCTGTATTTTGATTCATTTTGTTTTCTAGGACATAAAAAGTCCAAAAATAATGGAATGCTTAAGCATTGGCCCTTCCCTCAAGGATCAAAAATAACAAAGTTCTCTTATGGAACATTTTATCAGCAAAATAAACTTATGTCCAATGAATATTTTATTGCCATCTTTAAGTCCAGAAAATAAACTGTTTGGGAAATAAGTCATAGGGTCCCTAATGAATGTTTCTGAACTCTAATCAGAAAAGCCACCTTCACCTCCATGATGAAAACATATCAAATAGAATTTCAGAAGCTTTGTTCATAGTATGATTCCTTACATCCAGGGACAATTTATGTCTTGTGGTCTGGATTATGCCAATGAGAGGGAGAATCTCACAATTAATATTTCTTAAGTTGTGTCCCCAACTTTTAGCCTAATCGAGTTCTATTGATGTTCCTAAGTTTCAAACATTTAACATGTCTTTGAAGGTACATAAATATGTTCACTTAATAGTAGCGTAATGATGATACTGTTTGAGAGTACTGAGCAAGGGAATTGAGAAGGACCTTCAGCAACACTTAGCGACAGTGAGGGAGGGCAACTGCAGCCGTCAAACAGACTCTCTCGGTTGGGAGAGAAAGCATTCTTTGGTGGAAGGTGTCCTGCTGAAGTGGGAGGAGATAGTCAAATGAAATCCTCAACCCAGTGTAACCCAGGGGCTTCATTTCATGGACACACACTTCATTTCCATATTTTTCCTTAGTTTACCTTCCTGGCTGAAATGACCTGATGCCAATGGAATAAAGAATTCCTGCCTCATGGTCTATGGCCCATCCATGTACTTAAGTCTCATGTTGTCTTTCTGGCATTGTTGACATGATTCCGCAGCACTGGGAATAAGTCATGGCAGATGAGGTTAAAAGGTATCTGGTTGAGGCTGACCAGATGCTGGAGGATACTGAAACTGGCAATGGTCACATGGGAGGCTGAAGTAGCTCCAGCATCGTCAGAAGCTCAGGTATTGACATTGGTCCTTTAGGCCAAACCCAGGTTCCACATGTGTGTTCCCTTGACGATATGAAGAAAGGACTTGTTATTCCAGGTCAGATATTTTAATTTCTGATGAGCAGGAAGCTGGACAGAGTTGAGGAAAAGGCCAGAAACATCTGATGATTCCATGTCATTTAATTAAAATAAAATTCATGGAATGAGGGCATCTCTGGATAACCAGCATTTATTGCCCATCCCTAATTACCCAGAGGACAGTTAAAAGTCAATCACATTGCTGTGGGTCTGGAGTTGCATATAGGCCAACTCAGGTAAGGATGGCAGCTTCCTTCCCTAAAGGACATCAGTGAACCAGATGAGGTTTTCCTGACAATCAACAATGGATTCATGGTCATCATTTAGTTCTTAATTTCAAACATTTATTGAATTCAAATTTACCATCTGCCATGGTGGGATTCAAACCCAGGTCCCCAGAACATTTCCTGGGTCTCTGGATTAACAGTCCGCCGATAATACCACTAGGCGATTGCTTGCCCCAAACAACTGGATTGAGGAGCATAAGAACATAAGAACTAGGAGCAGGAGTAGGCCATCTGCCCCTTTGAGCCTGCTCCACCATTCAATAAGATTATGGCTGATCTTTTCATGGCCTCAGCTCCACCTACGTACCCTCTCACCTTAACTCTTAATTCCTTCATTGTTCAAAAAAAAATCTGTTAGCTTTAAAAACATTTACTGAAGTAGCATCAACTACTTCACTGGGGAGGGAATTCCATAGATTCACAACACTCTGAGTGACGAAGTTCCTTCTCAATTCAGTCCTAAATCTGCTCCCTCTAATTTTGAGGCTATGCACTCTTGTCCTATCTTATCTCTATTCCCTTCATAATTTTATATGTTTCTGTAAGATGTCCCCTCATTCTCTTAAATTCCAAAACATGTAATCTCAGTCTACTCAGTTTCTCCTCATAAGCTAACCCCCTCAACTCCAGAATCAACCAAGGTAAAAACAATGGCTGCAGATGCTGGAAACCAGATTCTGGATCAATGATGCTGGAAGAGCACAGCAGTTCAGGCAGCATCGAGGAGCTTCAGCAAAATCCCTTCATCAGGAATAAAGGCAGAGAGCCTGAAGCATGGAGAGATAAGCTAGGGGAGGATGGGGGTGGGGAGAGAGTAGCATAGAGTACAATAGGTGAGTGGGGGAGGAGATGAAGGTGATAGGTCAGGGAGGAGAGGGTGGAGTGGATAGGTGGAAAAGGAGCTAGGCAGGTCGGACAAGTCCGGATAAGTCAAGGGGACTGGAAGTTTGAAACTAGGATGAGGTGGGGGAAGGGGAAATGAGGAAGCTGTTGAAGTCCACATTGAGGTCCTGGGGTTGAAGTGTTCCGAGGTGGAAGATGAGGCGTTCTTCCTCCAGGCGTCTGGCGGTGAGGGAGCAGCGGTGAAGGAGGCCCAGGACCTCCATGTCCTCGGCAGAGTGGGAGGGGTTTTTGAAATGTTGGGCCACGGGGCGGTTTGGTTGATTGGTGCGGGTGTCTCGGAGATGTTCCCTAAAGCGCTCTGCTAGGAGGCGCCCAGTCTCCCCAATGTAGAGGAGACCGCATCGGGAGCAACGGATACAATAAATGATATTAGTGGATGTGCAGGTAAAATTGTGATGGATATGGAAGGTTCCTTTAGGGCCTTGGATAGAGGTGAGGGAGGAGGTGTGGGCACAGGTTTTACAGTTCCTGCGGTGTCAGGGGAAAGTGCCAGGATGTGAGAGTGGGTCGTAGGGGAGCGTGGACCTGACCAGGTAGTCACAGAGGGAATGGTCTTTGCGGAAGGCGGAAAGGGGTGGGGAGGGAAATATATCCCTGGTGGTGGGGTCTTTTTAGAGGTGGCGGAAATGTTGGCGGATGATTTGGTTTATGTGGAGGTTTGTAGGGTGGAAGGTGAGCACCAGGGGCGTTCTGTCCTTGTTACGGTTGGAGGGGTGGGGTCTGAGGGCGGAGGTGCGGGATGTGGACGAGATGCGTTGGAGGGCATCTTTAACCACGTGGGAAGGGAAATTGCGGTCTCTAAAGAAGGAGGCCATCTGGTGTGTTCTGTGGTGGAACTGGTCCTCCTGGGAGCAGATACGGTGGAGGCGGAGTTATTGGGAATACGGGATGGCATTTTTGCAGGAGATAGGGTGGGAAGAGGTGTAATCCAGGTAGCTGTGGGAGTCGGTGGGTTTGTAAAAGCTCCTCGATGCTGCCTGAACTGCTGTGCTCTTCCAGCACCATTGATCCAGAATCCAGAATCAACCAAGTCAACCTCCTCTGCTACCCTTCCAGTGCCAGTACATTCTTTCTCAAGTAAGGAGACCAAAACTGCATGCAGTACTCAGATGTGGCCTAGCCAGCACCCTATACAGCTGCAACATAACCTCCCTGCTTTTAAAATTCCATTTGCCTTCTTAATTATTTGTTGCACTTGCAGACCAACCTTCTCTGATTTGTACACAAGGACACCCAGATCCTTGTGTATGAATCACAGAAAGTTGGTATGCATGAATCACAGTTGCGTGCTGCAACTTTTTACCATTCAAGTATTACACAGAGAGTGGTAAGTATCTGGAATGCGTTGCCAGCAGAGGTGGTAGAGGCAGGCATGGTAGATTAACTTAAGATACGTCTGGACAAATGCATGAGTAGGTGGGGAGTAGAGGGATCCAGATGCTTAGGAATTGGACGATGGGTTTAGACAGTGGATTTGGATCGGCTCAGGCTTGGAGGGCCGAAGGGCCTGTTCCTGGGGTGTAAATTTTTTTTGTCCTTTGTTATTAGTCCTTTTTACTGTTACTCCTACCAAAATGGATGATCACATTTATTAACATTGTATTCCATCTGCCAGACCTTTGCTCACTCACTTAAAGTATCTATGTTCCTCTGCAAAATTTCACAGTCCTCTGCACACTTTGCTCTGCCACTTATCTTAGTGTCATCGGCAAACTTTGATACACTACAGGTGGTCTCCAACTCCAAGTCATCTATGTAAATTGTGAATAACTGCGGTCCCCGAGGCACACCACTAATTACCGATTGCCAACCAGAATAGCACTCATCTATCCCCACTCTTTGCTTCCTGTTGGTCAACCAATGCTCTATCCATGCTAATAATTTACTTGTAATGCCATGCATCTTTCTCTTATGTAGCAGCCTCTTTTGTGGCAGCTTGTCGAAGGCCTTTTGGAAGTCTAAGTACCACATCTACTGGATCCCTATTGTCCACCGTGCTCGTAATGTTTTCATAGAAGGCACACAAATGGTTCTGGCATTCAGGGCCCACAAAAAGAGTGAGCAGGCGGCATTCGTGATTGAACCTTTGTGCAGTAAAGTCTGTTGAGAAATACTGGGAAGATCTACAAGCTTTCAAAGAAGCCTGTCGTGGATCTTTGAAGTATTGACAAGGATTTTTGCAGACAGCAGTAGCCTGACATTATCATGGACCATACCAAACTCCTTCAAGTGTATCAAGGAGATAGCCTACACCCTAACTTTTATCTTATTTATAGGCAAGTGTAAGGTGCTGTGTTTCAGATGTAATTTGATTTGTCCCACTTGGCTTTAAGCAAAACACACTTTATTCTGACACTACAATTAAAACACAAACAAAAGAAAGAAGAATTGGTATAACTTTAACTCTTTTGAAAAAACTTAATCTATTATTCTCTTATCTAAATACTATGCAGCAACTGTTCCAGTAAGTAACATCCCATAAACACACCGTTGGCCAAGGCAAATTCAGTAAAAGAGATTGTCTCACATGTGGTGTTTCTTCTGTCCTGGAGTAAAGAACACCAAGAGAAAATTCTCCAGAGACGAAGAGCTCCAGCTTTTTGCTGTGGCAGAGAGAGATCTATAATAGTTTCCACAGCCAACTTTAAAACCTCAATGCCTGCAAGCTAATCTAAAGCCCTGGTTCTGTGGGAGCCTGACTCCAGCTTGTGGGAGCCTGACTCCACCTTGTGGGATCCTGACTCCACCTTGTGGGAGCTTGACTCCACCTTGTGGGAGCCTGACTCATGCTGCTTCTATTGGTTTAATTTTAAAAAACTCCAGCACCTCACAAGCTGTTTACTTTATTGGCTTGGAAGGGTCAACTTGGCACAATCT
Organism: Chiloscyllium plagiosum; assembly: GCF_037043375.1. Classification (NCBI taxonomy): domain Eukaryota; kingdom Metazoa; phylum Chordata; class Chondrichthyes; order Orectolobiformes; family Hemiscylliidae; genus Chiloscyllium; species Chiloscyllium plagiosum. Next base: position 45,672,423 of record NW_028270148.1, read on the forward strand.
CAATCTCTCTTCATTTAAAAAAAGGACAGGATGCACCTCTTAAAGCTGTAGTGTTGTTACAATACAAATGAGACAAAGGGGTAGGCTCTGGTTTCTGTGCCCATGGAACTGGTGAAGATGTTCAGTTGATTCATCCTTCTAGATCCTTCCTTCTAATCGACCAGGAGGAGGATAGTGAAGACTGTCCAAGCAGTGAAGAATGGGAACATCCAGATAGATTAGAGGAGGTTTAATAGTTGATGGAGATAGGGATGTAGATCTCAAGCTGAAGAGGTAGGGTGCAATAAGTTGCGAACTCTGATTCATTCCATACCACCTTATCTCCATTGTGGTTAGTTCTGGACCAAGGGACGATCCAATGAAATGTTGGGAATACAAGAGGGTTGGACACTTCAATGAAATGCTCCTAACAACTATGGTTACCAATCAGTTCAATGGCCTTCCCTTCTCACCAGATATTCAACTATCTGGGTGACCCACCAAGAACCAGACAAGGAGCTGGGTTCCATTAGGAAGAGCCATCATCTTACGTTGGGTGGTGATAGGAACTTGTCCTGAAGTGAGTGTGAAATTTGGCAAAGTAGTAGCATTGTATCTGATTCAGATAGGAGCAGGATGTTAACCATTGTTCAGCAGCAGTTCCATGGGTATCTGGCTCAGGAAAGCAGGCTGATTAACATTGCTTCCCTCATCCAGGTCTCTGCTTCACAAGGCATTCCCTACCATGGCTGCATTGTGCTCTCCCTCTCTGTACTTAGATGCACCTTTCATAGTCTGGGGCTTTGGGTAGGCCATGACCCAATCGATACTGCAGAAGTAAGGAACAGAGAATCAAGCGGCTTTTTGATTTGCCTGCACTTTCACTGTTGTTAAGTCATTTCCAACTGGTCAATGTTAGGCCTTGCTAGAGTGTCAATATATCACATTTATCTCTCATTTGGCTTCATTTTGGAAGCCAGCTTCGTCTCTGTGGAAGAAAAGGTTTGAGTGTCCATGGAAATTGTCAATTTCAGTGCCAAACACATTTTACCTTCAAACAGGAATGTCCATAGATATCCTAAAACCTGTCCATGTCATAGACAGTGGGCCAATTGGAGGAGATATATCTATCCTAATTTGAAAGATGGACATTGGCGAGTTATACAACACCCAGAGGAGGGACCTTGTTTCTTCTCTTATCAAGTACAGAACAACATTCAGTGAAGGTGATGATAACATTGATCTGCTACGTCACACGCTTAACTAAAGATGACCATCCAATAAAGATTCCTTTGTGCTGAATCCTCGCCCATGTGTTATCAACTATCCTTGGATTACCTACATGACAGTCTCTCTTTCAAGTTGGAAATCAGCATCAGTTACCTTAGCCCAGGAATGTGCTGTCACAGGTTTGAGAGCAAAAATGGTATAGCTATCACCTGTGCCAGTCAGACACTCAAACCGAATGAGAAAAATATGAAGAATTATTCCAGAATGAAATACAAACTGCTATCTTTGAGATGAGCTATTTCCCAGAAGTTGTGATATTCTGATTGGTCGGCAGAAGTAGGTCCTGAAGATGCTGGAGATTAGAGTCAAGATTAGAGTGGTACTGGAAAACCATAGCAGGTCAGGCAGTATCTGAGGAGCAGGAAAATCAACGTTTCGGGCAAAAGCCCTTCATCAGAAATGAGGCTGACAGACTCGGGGGTGGAGAGATAAATGGAAGGGGGGGTGGGGTTGGGGAGAAGGTAGCTGAGAGTGCAGTAGGGGGATGGAGGTGGGGGTGTATGTGATAGGTCGGAGAGGAGGATGGAGTGGATAGGTGGGAAGGAAGATTGACAGGTGGGGTAGGTCATGAGGGCGTGGTTGAGCTGGAAGATTGGAACTGGGGTAAGGTGGGGGGAGGGGAAATGAGGAAACTGGTGAAGTCCACACTGATGCCATGGGGTTGAAGGGTCCCAAGGCGGAAGATGAGGCGTTCTTCCTCCAGGGGTCAGGTGGTGAGGATGTGGCTGTGGAGGAGGCCCAGGACCTGCATGTCCTTGGCAGAGTGGGAGGGGAAGTTGAAATGTTCAGCCACAGGGCGGTGAGGTTGAATGGTGTGGGTATCCCGGAGATGTCCTCAGAAGTGCAGGGGTGGGGAGGGAAATATATCTCTGGTGGTAGGGTCCGTTTGGAGGTGGCAGAAATGTTGGCAAATGATGCGATTAATCCAGAGATTGGTGGGGTGGAAGGTAAGGACCAGAGGGGTTCTGTCCTTGTTGCGGTTGGAGGGGTGGGTTTTGAGGGCGGAGGTGGGGGAGGTGGATGAGATGTGTTGGAGGGCATCTTCAACCACGTGGGAGGGGAAATTGCGGTCTTTAAAGAAGGAGGCCATCTGGTGTGTTCTATGGTGGAACTGGTCCTCCTGGGAGCAAATACAGCGGAGGTGGAGGAATTGGGAATGTGGGATGGCATTTTTGCAGGAGATAGAGTGGGAAGATGTGTAATCCAGGTAGCTGTGGGAGTCGGTAGGTTTGTAAAAAATGTCAGTTTTGAGTCGGTCATTGTTGATGGAGATAGATAGGGCCAGGAAGGGGAGAGAGGTGTCAGAGATGGTCCAGGGGAATTTAAGGTCAGGGTGGAATGTGTTGGTGAAATTGATGAACTGTTCAATCTCGTCGTGGGAGCACGAGGTGGTGCCGATGCAGTCATCAATGTCGCGGAGGAAGAGGTGTGGAATGGTGCCAGTGTAACTTCGGAAGATAGACTGTTCCACGTAGCCGACAAAGAGACAGATATAGCTGGGGCCCATGTGGGTGCCCATGGCTACCCCTTTCGTCTGGAGGAAGTGGGAGGATTCGAAGGAGAAAGAGGTTATTCTGACTGATGCAGAGTTTGAAGTGTTTACAGACAATAAACAACTCAGCTACCTTCAAATGTCCATCTCCAAAAAGTTGGAGTATCAGAGTCAATTGGCACTGAACCATATAGTTATGATTCCGGATCTCGGATAAGGCCAGGAAAAAGTAATGCAAATGCTAGCAAAGTTGGCTCATGATGAAGTTCTGACAATGTTTCTCTCTACAGATGCTGCCAGACCTGCTACGCTTTTTTTCCCATTACTCTCTGTTTTTGTTTCACTTTCCAGCACTGTGGTTCTTTGGGGTTATTGTAACACAAAAGCTGATACTTGCAGTCAGAAGACTGACCATGGCGGGGAACCTAGCCCTGCTCAGTTGGAAGGGTCTGTGACTCTCGGCTCACTAGATTGATTTAAATTACGGAGGGTTTTTTTATGTAGAGAGGTTGAGTAGGCTGAGCTTGAACTCATTGGAGTTTACAATAATTAGGGGAGACCTTCTTGAAACATAGACTCTTAGGGGCCTTGACAGGGTAGTTGTGGACAGTTTCCCTTTGTGGAACAGTCTAGGAAAAGTGAGAGATGAAGAGGAATGCCTTCCCTTCAAAGCTATTAAATTGATGATCACCATAGTGGGCTGTCAAAGCTAGGTCATTAATTTTTTTTTTAGATCCCCTACAGTGTGGAAACAGGCCCTTCGGTCTAACAAGTCCACACCAACCCTCTGAAGAGTAACCCACCCATACCCATTTCCCTCTGACTAATGCACCTAACACTATGAGTTAATTTAGCGTGGCCAATTCACCTAACCTGCATATCTTTGTACTGTGGGAGGAAACTGGAGCACCCGGAGGAAACCACACAGACATGGGTAGAATGTGCAAACTCCACACAGACAGTCACCCAAGGCTAGAATTGAATGTGGGTGCCTGGCGCTGTGAGGTAGTAGTGCTAGCCACTGAGCCACCATGCTGACCCTTTGCATTGTATGAATTGTTGTATTGTTAAATTGTATTGAGATAGATTTTTAATTAATAAGGGAATCAAATGTTATGGGGATAAGGCATGGATAGTGGAGTTGAGGATCTTTATTATTTCATTGAATGATGGAGCAAACATGACGGGCCAAATGGCCTACTTCTGTTCCTATGTCTTATAGGCTTGTGCCATGTCCAATCCCTGTCTGAAAACAAGGGCAGCAAGCCAATTCTGATTCCTTATGACTTTTGGATTTAGATCCAGCAAAGCATCACTGATGCACTAATGAGTGAGCTCCAAACGAGGTCCATACAGCTAGAGCCAGGGGAGTTTCACCTTTGTCACTGAGCTTGAGAAAGGACCTCAGACTGCTTCAGCTGATTGATGCAGACACCAGTAGACCATTATTGGATGGTCCAATTTTCACAAATCATACGGCAGCTGATGAGAGAGTCTAAACTGACCCAGAAACAGTTGATGTTTCGGAAGAGGATCTGGGAGGAGGATGGAGTCCTCTACCAGTTGGTTCATGACAAGGAGCGAAAGATGAAGCAACTTATCCTTCCTGAGAACCTCAAGTGTTGGCAGCAGTTCATGATCAAGCAGGACACCAAGCGACAGAAAAGCCAACTGCCCAGACCAGAGAGCAGTGTTCCCGCTCCAGGGAGCCTGTTGATGTTGATGGCTACTGTTGCAATTACTTCTGCTGAAGCAGGAAAATGTGTTCATCCCATGATCGTCAAGAGACCTCTAAAGATCCTTGTAATAAATTTGATGGCCCTTAAGCCCAGTAAGAATTAGAGTGAATCTCTATGGATTGTCACCTTGTCGTGGTGGAGAAGCTTGTGTGGTCATAGAGTCATAGAGATGTCCAGCACGGTGAGATTTTGTAACAATGCCATCTGGAGCTATGCTCCTGGTAGGTTACCCACGGTGGTAAGGTCAAGGGTGAGATCCTTGACAAAAAACAATACAACCAAGTCCTCAACAATGGACCAGGCAGATGAAGTTTCTTTGAACTCAGTGGATGTGAAGGTGGATGAAGGCTGCGACAAATCCATCAGCTCCAATCTTAGTGCTTTCCGTGCCATTGGAATCAGTTGGTTGATTTGTGAAGTATTGTGTGCTTCTTGGAGTGCAACATCAAATACACGCACAGGCATCTTCGCTCCGTGGGACAATTCTTCAAGTCTTTTGGTGATCAGGGAGGGTGACAGGAGCAGGTAATGTGCTGTCTGGGAGCTCCTAGTCAAGAAACGGCACGTAAGTGCTGAATACATGATTCAGTCACTCAACCTTTGGATAAGAGCAGGAAAGTTGTTCGGTAGCCGTATTCACATTTGAGCAGCCCTATTTAGGATCCACTCTGCTCACCGTGAATTGGGAGGGGACTAGAAAAGGTGCCCTAAAAATAGTCTGCCTCAACCCGTTCTGTCTGTAAAGCCACGTCCAGAGGGATCTGGGCGGCACGGTGGCACAGTGGTTAGCACTGCTGCCTCACAGCACCAGAGACCTGGGTTCAATTCCTGCCTCAGGCAACTGTCTGCGTGGAGTTTGCACATTCTCCCCGTGTCTGCGTGGGTTTCATCCGGGTGCTCCGGTTTCGTCCCACAGTCCAAAAATGTGCAGGTTAGGTGAATTGGCCATGCTAAATTGCCCGTAGTGTTAGATGTAGGGGAATGGGTCTGGGTGGGTTGCTCTTTGGAGGGTTGGTGTGGGTTTGTTGGGCCGAAGGGGTTGTTTCCACACTGTAAGTAATCTAATCTAACCATCATGTGGTTGATAAACATCAAGAAGTGAAACTATGAAATTTGGATCAAAGCCAAGATTGGACTCATAAGCCACTTGAGAGCCCATAAATAGATCAACTGAACAAAGACAAGTATTCTCGACCTCAAGGAATAGTCACAGCAATGATGACAAGGAATGGGACTGAACATGTTCTTGTATTCACAGATGTCTTCAGTGAGTTTGCGCAGGCAAGTTCAGAACCCAGTATACAAAGTAATGCCTGAGGCAATGGAAGAGCTTCTACTGAACTGCTTTGAGTCGGTGGACTGGGCCATATTCAGCAGCCAACCTAAATAAGTATGCCACTACCATCACATCAGTGAGGGAGAAGGTGTGGACGCAGGTGGCAGGGGAGGGTGCCAGGAAGGGAGGGTGGGTTGTTTGGGGGGGGGGGGTGCGTGGACCTGACCAGGTAGTCACGGACGGAACGGTCTTTGCGGAAGGTGGAAATGGGTGGGGAGGGAACTATATCCCTGGTGGTGGGGTCCATTTGGAGGTGATGGAAATGTCTTCGGATGATGTGGTTTATGCGTAGGTTGGTAGGGTGGAAGGTGAGCACCAAGGGGTTCTGTCCTTGTTACAGTTGGAGGGGTGGGGTTTGAGGGCAGAGGGACGGGATGTGGATGAAATGCATTGGTGGGCATCTTTAACCACGTGGGAAGGGAAATTGCGTTCTCTAAAGAAGGAGGCCATCTGGTGTGTTCTGTGGTGGAACTGGCCCTCCTGGGAGCAGATATGGCAGAGGCGGAAAAATTGGGAATAAGGGATGGCATTTTTGCAGGAGGTAGGGTGGGAAGAAGTTAATCCCAATGTTCCCAACCAGAAACCATGAATTTCACATTTGAAGACTTTTAATATAACAGATTAAAACACAATTAGCACTGTTCTTATAGGTAACGTGTATTACATTTATATTGAACAGAACTCTCCCCTTTTATTTTTAACACAGCCATGAAACCCATTCACACACCCATTCACAGTGCTGGCCTTTAAATTAAAAACCATGAAAGTACAGAGAAAATGGAGTTTCTCAGAGTATAGTACAAGTTATTTTTAAAAGGATATAATGCTTGATGATGTAATGTGTTATTTGGTTGACATCCATGGTGTAAGATTTTAGTATTATGGTGTTGGGTTAATGCTTCAATTTGTGATCTGAGAAAATGGTTCATTTAAAAACCATTGTGTTTGAGCCCCTGTTTTGACGAGGTCCAAATTTTGCCTGTGGAACAGGAGTGCAGAGATAGGACATTTCCCAGCCCTGCAGACCTGACCCATAAGATTGGACTTTCTTTTTCTGGGTTGGCAGTATTTTGTTCTTGGTGAGTCACCTGAGCCCAGAGTGAGAATGGAGGCTGCTGGCTGTGGACATGGACTGGCTACAAGGAAATGGCACTACTGTAAGTTAATGAAAGAAGAATAACACCAAAAACATTGCTCCAACCTTCACTTTCAATGCCCTGCTCATCATACTCTCCCCATGTCCCATCCATGCTAACTTAATGCTGGATTGTTAAGTCGATTCAAGACTAAGATAGGCAGATTTTGAATCAGTAAGGGAATCAAGGATTATGAGGAGAAAACAGGAAAGTACAGTTGGAGATGATCAGATCTGCCATGACTTCATTGAATGGAGGAGCGACTTGATGGGCTGAATGGCCTAATTTTGATCCTACGTCTTATGGTCCATGCTCCTCTCTGCATCCCCTAGAATCCCTTATGTTCCCTGTGCCTCCCAATACTCCTGTCCCCACCCATCTGGCTCTTTACTGATCCTACAGCAACTCATTATAACCCATGCCACTCACACAAGCTCCTTGTCCCTTCCAACTACCATGATAACCCTACTATCTGCAATGGGCAAACCTCAGTTGGCATGATATGAAATTAAGTAATTTGTCTATTGATGATGTTATTATTTAAGGAAACGCAATCCCTGATTATAAAGAAGACGTAATGCATTGACATTTCCTCAACTATGACGATAAGCATTTCTTTTTGAAGTTGTTTGACAGATTTGGTAGTTTTTTTGACATCTTTGGCAATTCTTTCATTGGTTGATGGTTTTTCTGACAGTTTTGATTATTCCAATAGGTTCATGTAGCTTTTACATAAATGTGTGTATACTTCTAACAATTCCAAAGTTCACTTGACCCTGCAAAGTGTATTTGACCTTGCCCTGCCCAAGGGCACCTGATATCCCTCATGAATCATGTGGAACCATATGCAAAGAAGTACCTCTGCTCTCAAAGGTGTACTCTGATTGCTTAAAATAACGTCATTGTAACTGCCTTACTCCGATCTGGTCTGCTTTGTCAACTCTGGGTTTCAACTAGAGGAGATGCCAAAATATGATTTAACTGAAGACAACAGATCAATTACATCCATCATTGGTGGATAGTGATCTTAGTGATCAAGCCTTCTACATTCATGTTTAGAAACCATGCATTGGTGATGCCTGAGCTATCACCAAAGACACCCCAATGAAAATCAGAATTGATGCATTTGAGGATGGGACTTTAGATTTTCATTGTGATGGAGAGGGGCTTACTTATGCTGAAAATGTGGTTGTTTGCTCTTGAGCAATTTTCTGTTAAATTGTAACATATCCTTTTATAACATGCACTAGAACTTGCTGGCAGCAATGCTTATTTGGTTGTTAACATCACAGCCCTTATGCACTTTTCCTGTTCTGCACCATTTTAATTGATGGATTTATTACTGTTTTGCAGATGTTCGTTCATACATGCATATCCTAACTAAAAGACTGAAGTTGTTTTCTGATGATATCTCATGTACTTCTGCTGTATTTTGATTTGATTTTGCAGATGGTCCATCTCCCCTTAGGTCAGCCAACACATTCCAGCTGGATTGGTGCCTGAGGGACACTAAAGTTGTATGAGATGGGGCTTTCAACTGGAGTTCACTGGGTTATAGGACCGTTTCCTGTCAGGATTGCAAAGCAAGCTTTCAGCTTCCAGGTTGTCAACTTCTACACTTTTGCTGCTGTGCAAGATTTTGCTGCTTGTGTTTCTTCTTCTGGGAGTCATTCTTAGTTCTTTCCTTTTGAGGGAAGAAGACTTTGATGAGGAGAAGACACAGCCTCAGTAATCACCAGAGAACATCTCCGGGACACCCGCATCAACCAACTCCACTGCCCCATGGCCAAACACTTCAGCTCCCCCTCCCACTCCACCAAGGACATGCAGGATATGGGCCTCCTCTATTGCCAAACCCTAACCACCCAACGCCTGGAGGAAGAACGCCTTATCTTCTGCCTTAGGACCCTCCAACCACATGAGATGAATGTGGATTTCACCAGTTTCCTCATTTCCCCTCCCCCACCTTATCCCAAATCCAACCTTGCAACTCAGCACCACCCTCATGACCTGTCCACCTGTCCATCTTCCTTCCCACCGATCTGGTCCAACCTCCCCTCCAACCTATTACCATTACTCCCACCTTTATCCACCTATCGCACCCTCAGCTACCTTCCCCCCAGCCCCACTCCATCCCATTTATCTCTCCAACCCCTTGGCTTACAAGCCTCATTCCTGACGTAGGGCTTTTGCCCGAAACGTCGATTCTCCTGCTCCTCAGATGCTGCTGACTTGCTGTGTTTTCCCAGCACCACACTCTCGACTGTGACTTCCAGCATCTGCAGTCCTCATTTTCTCCTCATTAACCACCATTGTTGAGACAACATCAATTACTGGGTGTCTCAGAAGAGATTAGCTAAGGAGGTGCTGTCAGTTGGGTCTGCAGGCCGAACTGAGAGGCAATGCAGAAGATGGCTATGCTTGTTTCAGAAACCTATTGCAGACCCATGTAACCTTCTGATAATAGGCTGCCTGTTGCTGGGACAAGGGTTGAATCGCAGCACTTCAAGAAGATGGGTCACCATCATCTTCTCACGAGTAATAAGAGTAGATGATACACACCACAAATGTTCACACACCATGAAAGATTAAGAAGAAATCTAAAATATAAGAAAAGCTCTTACACTTTTTCTTCATGTTGTTTGTTAGCCATTTTGGCACGTCTGTTCTTTATCATATTCTTACTACATTATCTATGAACCTCATTTCTTTCATTGTTGCCATAATTTTGCCACATGCCTCAAGTTTTTCGCCTTGTTATTGATCAGCAGACCTCTGTTTGCTTCATTAGAATACAGTGATGTTGTATCCAATCCATCTTGCACTCAAAGATTTCCCACTGTCAGACCTTGTCCTTCCTGTTCAGTATCAATATATTTGACTCTTTGTGATTCTTTTCTCCTTGTGTGTAGAATTTAACTGTGTTATAAAGTTGAATTTTACCAGATATCAGGCCAGATTTGGCTGGTTTCTTGGAGGACTCTCTCCATGAGCTGAAACAGGCTGTGTGCTGCTGTCTTCCCAATCTTGCCTCATTACCTATGCATCATGTCCCTGTGGCATACGGCTCATTGGTCTCCCCCTCACCACAGACAAAAGTACTGGTCACTGCCAGGACCTCGTGTGTTTCCTGGCACCAGTGCCATCTTTAAAGTACTGCCATGCACCCAGTCAAGTGCTGCCATTGTTCCTTCAATTGCCTGGACCTGATGAGCAGAGGGAGATTGACTCCCTGCTTTGCTACTGGGCACTTAGAAATGTCAATGATTGATGGAGGCCAGGAAAAGCAAGCAGCAAGCTGTGGCTTTCACCTTGGGGATTGTCACCATCGAGTTTTTATGCAGAGGATGGGAGAAAGGGAAACTGCAAATCAATGAAGTGAGCTGATGTAAAAATGAGAATGTTAATGTACACTAGTGCATGCAAACACACCTCCTGCCTTGGAAGTATTTGTTAATTGTTAAAAGTACTGCATTGGCTGATGTGGTCCTTATTTTCAGTGCTCATATTTGGCCAGTGGAACAGTTCTGTTGCCTTCCTCAGATCAGAGTCCATTCCTTACTGGTTTATGTGGGTGTGCAACAACATCCCTTTGAACATCACCTTTGGGGTCCTTCCTCTTTCTCCTTTGTACAAGATGCCATCTCAATATCACTTCATTTCGATGTGCTTAATACGCTGTTGTTGCAGCAGGTGTGGCCCTGTTCCTTTGTGGCCATCCTTTCATCATGATTTCTTGCAGTACTTGTCTAGTTTGCTTGATTTGAGCAAGATGTTTGATTTTCAGATTCTGCAGGTTTGTGACTTTCAGAGCATGATAAACTATTGCTTCTCATTGTATCAAGCAGATTTCACACCCTGTCTCAGCATTGTCCCCTGTCTTGGTGGTGAATTCCAAGTACTCACAAGCCTGTGGTTGAAAAACATTTTCAACTCCCCTCTAAACCTCCTGCACCTTAAAACTGTGCCCCTTGATATAGACTCCTCTAATAATGAGCAAGGTTTCTCCCCATTTACCCTGTCTGTGCTCCTCATAAATTTGTGCGCTGCAATCAGATCCTCCTCAGCCCTCTCTGCTTTAAGGAAACCAACACCAGTCTATCGTGTTTTTTTTCATAACTGAATTGCTCCGAATAAACAGCATCCCGGTTAGTCCTCTCTACACCCTCTCAAGTGTGAACGCATTCTTCCCATAATGTGGTAACCAGAACTGCACACAGTATTCCCACTGTGGCTTAAGTAACATTACATTCAGCTCAGTCATAACCTCATTGCTCCTGCATTCAATGTCTTAACTATTTTATCTATTTGTCTTGCTGTCTTCATGGATCTATGGACATGTACACCAAGGTCCCGCTGATCCTTTGTACTTCCTGGAATCCTACCATTCAACAGGTACTTCCTTGGCTTGTTAGTCCTCCCAAAATGTATTATTACATACTTTGCAGGATTAAATTCCATTTGTCACTGTAGAGCCCACCTGACCAGCCTACCCATATTGCCCTGTAGTCTAAAACTTATCTCTTTGTTATTTACCTCAACACCATTCATTGTGTTAAATGTGAACTTAGTGATCATGCCTTCTCCATTCATGTTTAGACTATTGATATACACATCAAATAGCAAAGAACCCAGCACTGAACCTTATAATATCTCACTGGATATGAATTTCCAGGTACAAACATACCCTTTGACCACAACTCTGCTTCCTGCCACTAAGTCAATTTTGCCAAATTGCCATGGATCCCATGAGCTCTTAAGTTTCCTAACCAGTCTGCCACATGAGACATTGTCAAAAGCTTGACTGAAGTGTGTGTAGACTACATCAACTGCATTACCCTCATTTATATACCTAGTCACCTCCTTGAAAAATGTCATTAAATACATAGACATGGTGCCCCCATCCCCCAACAAAGCCATGCTGACTATCCTTGATTAATCTATGCCTCTCCAACTGGAGATTAATTGTGTCCCTCAGAACTTTTTACAGTAGTTTCCCACTCTGATTTCCCTGCCATTGATGTTCGACTCCCTCCTTTTGATTTGAAAACAGAGCCCTAGCAATCTCCTCCGTTGCCTGTCACTGGAGGTTACATCTCATCTATTTTTAAACCTACTAAAACCACTAATACCTGCTCCCCCTCAATATTAATTTGTTCAATGATCACAGACCCCTCTTCCTGATTTCTATGCCTACATTGCATTTATATTCACAATAGAAAAGGACAAAGTATTCATTTAGAACCTTAGCTGTGTCTTCTGACTCCACACATAGATTGGCTCTTAGGCCTTTAATGAGCAGTAACTTTCCCCCAGTTATCATTTTGTCCTTAACACACTAAAAAAACTATGGATTTTCCTTATTGTTATCTGCCAGTGGTTTTATTCATGTCCCCTCTTTACTCTACTAATTTCTTCAAAATGGCTGAAATACACCTGTACACGTATGTCTTAATCTTATGCCCACTTTGTTATGTGGAGCTCAAATCCAGACTCTTGACCACCTCAGGTAGCAGCAGAAATCAATCCCACTAGTGACTGTGCTGCACAAGCTAACTGTTGGTACTTGAAAACTTTCACCACAGTTGCCAAATAGATTCAAGTTCCCATTGCCTGTACATGGTACAGGAGCTGCTCACTTCAAAGCCTTGACCATTGAACATCATGCAGTGCTAAGGATGATTAGGCTGCGTACCCTAATTTTTGTAGTTGTTGATACAGACATTTGCTCCCCACACCTCATGCTTAATAGTGAGCACATATTTGCAAGGAACATATTTACATTGAAGAGTCACCTGTCTATGCACCTTTAGAAGGTTTTCGCATCCCTTTCACTTTGTCTTGGTACAGTCCCAAGCTTTACAGCTGGGTTGGAGAGACCCTGTCCTATAATGAGCCCACTTACATTGGTGTTTTAGTCAGGTGACTCCTGGGACACTTCTGCCTAGATGGGCAGACATGCTGTCATTGTCCTGGCCAGAGGCAATGTCTCACCCTGCCAGTTGGAACTTCAAAAGGGTTGAGATGGAAGGCAGGGTGGAGGAGAAGGCACAACTACCTCTGGAGTGTCCTAACAGGAGACATCTGGGAAGCCTGTCAATGACTCCTTCTTTGCTGGGCACCAGCTGACACCACTCTGTCTGAGGAAGGGGCACCTGGAACAACTCAAGGTTTCTTGTCTGCAGTCCCCAGGCCATAGGGTGATGAGTGGGGAGAAACCCTTCATGAATTCACCAAAATTGACACTTAGCCAATATCTGGTAAGCATCAGCCCTGTGAGAGCATGATAATTTCCTCTCATCAGTTATACTATGTACCAAACAGTGCGGATGAATGATAGCACTTGTATAATGACATTTAACTGTTCTGTTTGGGCACAGGCAACAATTTAATGCCCAGTAAATCTTTATTTTCCAGACTGTGTATTGTTTAGAGGTTGAAAACCTGACTACAAGCATGCTGCAAAAATATAAAAGGCAAGAAAAAAGTAAAAGAATTGAAAATTTTCATTGTGGAACAATTGCCATTTAGCGTCTGGTCTTAGAAGATTTAATAAGAGAATTATTTTTAAGGAAAAGGGTGATGCAATTCTTATATTCATCTTGAAATTTTATTTATCTTCAAGTTACAACTTACAAAGAAGAAACATGTTACAAAACATTCTGGCACTGCAGATATCATAGAAATTCAAGTGGCCTTTCAGAATAGCTTATTCATAGAATTGGTTGGCTTAAGTACTGCAATGTGGAAACAATACTTGTTTGAATGATAGTGTGCACATAATAGTTCACACACTGTCAATGAAATAGTCAGATTTTAGAAACAATGGAGGGTGTCAAAAATAATTTTGACAGTGATAAATACTAATTCTGCTTAGAGCTAGGTAGTAGACAAAAGTGAAAAGTTGACTTCTAGTTTTTTATACAAAAGTATCATCTGCAGTTTTTAGCTCTTTTTGTGTCTTTTTTCCTATGTAAATGGCTGACGTGCACTCAGCTGCCAGCTGATCCTGCAGAATCAAAGAGAAGATTCTGGCAGTCTCAACTTTATTTTACCACATCAAGAACATTCCATGGATGCTCCCTGGAAGGTTACAATCACTTCAATCCAGCATGATACAAAAAATGTTGGCATTTGTCAACACTTTCTTTAGAATCTTCACCTGGAATCCTTTTATTCTTTTTAATGTAAAACATCTGACTCAAAAAAAGTCTTAATTGGCATCTATTGACTTTGAGAACAAATCGTGTGTATGGCAGCAGTGGCATTCATTTATTTTTTACTTAACCCATTTGTATCTCAACCGACTGATCAAGGCTGTTGCTTTTATTGGGATGGCTTCTGATGCTTGTTTATGTTTTCAGATACAGTGCCAATTCCATTCTTGCTTACTTCCTTAAATGCACAGTCTATGCTCCCTTCTGGAGCCACCTTTGCATTTTCTAAAGTTCACAAATTCTTTATAGTTACCGAGAATGATGTCTGCAGCCACAATCCACCAATTTGTTCAGTGGGATTACTCTCTGAAGATTTGGCTTAAGATTGGCTGAGAAATAGAAATACCTCTTTTTGTTTGATCTTTAATATTAATTATGATGTAGAGCAGAATGGTAAAACCATAGAATGGTACAACACAAAAGGAGACTAGTTGTTTCACCATGCCAACTTGTTTGTAGATATAAAGAAATAATCCCACCCCACTCTACTTCTCTACTCTTTCCCCATATCCTATATCAAATCTTTCCCCTTCAGTTATGCATCTAATTCCCTTTTCGTTAAGAGAAATACATTGCAACATTGTATAAATCGGTAATGAGTTAAAGTGGCATTAACATTGTGGTATGGTTCTGTTTTTGACCAAATACAAGTAAAGATAAATACTAAGAAAATACTAGAAGAGTACTTAAAAGATATAAACTCCTAAAAAAGACTAGCTATTATTTCCATACTGATACAGAGAATACTAATGTGGAAGATTTCTGCTCCATGTTCACTATTTTAAAGTGTATATAAACAAACAATTTAATCATCATTGTTGTGAATAAATTAGGAACTGAAGAAGTGAAATATTACTGTGTTCATTTTGTACAGAATCTGGTAATTTATGAATGGCACAGTGCCAGGTCTAGTTTTGCTTTGTTGCACCCTCAATCCTCGATGGAATGAGATAATTCTATCTACAAAGTTAATGTTATTTTGGTGGTAACTAGACTTAAGTAGTGAAATTGCTTTCAGAGTAAAGCATTAGGCCAGAGGGAAATAAATAGTAATGGAAAACAACTTTGGACGTGTTCCCAATCTGAATAACATTGCTGTAGGGACTGAAGCAAATGTGAATACTAATATGTGCTCAGCTTCATCATTTACTTTTCCTTTTGTCGCACAGCTGAGGAAGCGGTTCTAATCTGATGTCAAAGTTAACAATCCATTCGATAGTTTTAGATGATAATGTGTGAATCGCGGTGATTCCTCCAGGACAGAAGCTTAGGATGTGGCCAATGTTCTGACTTCAATGGCCACAACTGAGATTTGAGGTGTTTCTCACATTCCACTCTCACCCCATCCTCAAGTGTTTGAAGATTGTCCATATTTTCCATGGATGGATGAAACCTAGGACTTCATCAAATGAGTAACCAGATCGGGCTCGATGTTTCCACTTCACCAGGAGATGTGCCATTGAGATGTGGGATGGTCCTCAGTTTACAGGTGTGGAGTGTGTTCCTGTATGGACTACCGCATTTCAGACAGGTGCCAGTGGCATTCCTTTGTGAAAGATGATTTCTCTGCAGACATCAGGATGGTCTCAACATCCCAGCAATAATTCTCATGACTTCCCGGTGGTGACCATCCACCACATCTGTGTGTTGCCTCACAAACCATGCTGAGCAATGGCATTACTCTTGGTTAGACAAGGTCAAGAGAAGCAATGTGTAGTGTTTTGGCTCAGGCGGCAGTCACCAGTTTCTGGATGAGATACACTATCATCTTAACCTTGGTTCTGGTGTCCTGAAAGTGTAGCAAGCAGACAACTATATGGGCAAGAGTAATGCCAAGATATCCTTCTGTTTGGTGGACAAGTCATCAATCATAGTACTGGGCACAAAGGTCTTCCCAGGCTTTTGAGTTGTTCAAATGAGAAGGTGAAATAGTGATGTTGGCAGAGCTTGTTCAAAGTGTCCTTTCTCTAGATCTTCAGGAAGAGTTTTCTCCGTACTCTGTTGTATGTTAGTCTGGAAAGCCATGGCCAAGTTGTCGGGGTATGTGATGAGTTTTATCGGAGTTTTATCTTCAATTGGCATATCTGCTGAAGCGAGACTGTCTGTGACCTACTTCCTGTGGAAACCCACTGCTGATTATACGTGGGCAGCTGATTTAGTCTCCAAGGTACACATGGAACTGCTGGTCGCTGATCATGAAGCTGATTATTTGTCGGGTTTTCATACTGCATAGAATCTTGGAAAGCTTCAGCAATGTGTCTTTTTTCAACACAGTGCCATATTCAAAGGGAGTAATATGGCAAATTTCTCCTTTTAAAATAGTTCTCCAGCCTGAAAATCTGCAAACTAAAGCTGTCAAGAATGAGGAAACCCCATTTAGAACGTTTTCTCGAGGGGGCAACAAAACCAAGAGACAGGACCAGCAACAAGAATATACAACTTCAACATTGAAGGCCTATCCTGTGCAAAGCATGAGTTACTCATAAAAGAACTCACAGACAATGTGACAGACTCACAGACAATGTGACAGACTCACCCTGCACAAAACACATCTTGCGGACCCCTGCATAATTTTTGGGTACCACTCTTTGCAAGCAAAAATAAAATGATTCACTGCCTAGCCACTTATACCAAGGAAAGCCTAACCAAAAATTGCAAGATACCTGAAAATCCACTAATTTAGGGGCTAACTGAGACATTCAGTTACTCCACATTGCCATCACAATGAATACACATTGCAAGGACTGAAGTAATCTTAAAACATTAGGCTTCAGGGACCAAAATTGTTAATTGTAAAATAAAAATGTTCTTTTCATTTGGGAGGCAAATGGTTCATGTCACACACCATTGGGAGTCTTGTTGCTCTGCATTTCTATCAGACACAGATTGCATAAATAGATTGAAGCAATTTTGAACTTTGTTTGGGAGGACAGACAGAACTGTGCCATCTCTTTAACAAAGACCTCTGCATGATATATAACATCCATAGAGAACTGTCAGATAAGAATGGTTCCTTCCAAACTAACACTGGCACATGTTCTGGGCTAAAAGATGAGCTTCTTAAAGGGCAGCATGTCTCAAAATGAGTTGTAAATTTAGGCCAAAAGCAATCAGCATCCAATATTCTGCTTAGCTTGGCAAACGTGGGTAAGCATAAATTCTAACCACAGTTTCAGTCACACTCACAAGAAAACTGAGCTAAGTCCAATGGATTGATTTATAGCTATGTACTTAGTTAAAACTATGCACTTTAGCCCAGACTTTAACTGTTGAGCATGAGGCTGGCTAATGAGCGTCAGACTTGGCCAAATTTCAAATGTGGAGGCCTGACCATTTTAACTCCTGTATCACACTTCAATAAGTTAGCTCTGACTCCCACACAAACCTGTTGATGACGATGTAGTGTCACAGGGTGACAGCAGTTGGATACAACCAGAGGTAGCTGCTCGTGTTTGGCCAGAATTGTCCCCTGCTAAATAAGTCTGAAAGAAGGCTGGTTTGAAGACAATGGTGGGGATGTGGATTATCTGGAGTAGGGTACATCCTGAGGTTCAATGCTAACATCCTAAAATAGGGAGGGATTAAAGGAGAGTGAGATTAATGATGAAAGAAACCTGGCAAATGCAACAGCAATCTGCTCACTTTGAGATTTAACCAAGGAGATATTGGATGTGTGCAATCTTCCTTGCTTTTAGCAAGGCAGGTCCTTCATTACACTATTTGATGAGGCTTTGTGCCTCTAATTTATCCAGAAAATAAATTCTCGTAGTCTTGAGGGACACTAGGATGGGTGAATCCATGCACTAAGTTCCAACTTGGCCAGGACGAGTAGGCTTGCTTTCTCTTCAACCAGCTTCCCTCCTGTGATTAGACACCCTCAGTTACATCCCTGCACTCACCATTGAATCCACTCAGATCCTAAAAGATTGGGCCTACCACCTGACAATTGGAACTGTCCAGTGGCTGGGTCAGAGGCTAGGAACTTGGCAGCGAGTAACTCACTTCTTGACTCCTAAAGGCCTCTCCACCTTCTACAAGGCACAAGTCAGGAGTGTGACGAAATATTGCCCACTTGCATGAATGGGTACAGAGCCAACAAAACTCTAAGAAGCTTGATGCCATTGAGGCCAAGCTGATGCACAGCTGATACACAGGAACACCACCACTGACAAATTCCCCTTCAGACCAGTCTTGATCCTAACTTGGAAATATATCGCTGTTCCTTCAGCGTTGCTGGGTCAAAATCCTGGAACTGCCTTCCGACAGTAGTGTGGGTGCACCTAACCATCATGGACTTCAATGGTGCAAGAAGGCTACTCACCACCACCTTCTTATGGGCAATGAGGGATGGGCAATAAAAGTTGGCCTCACCAGTGTCATTCCACGAAAGGATAAAGAAAAACTATTCACTGCTCCACTGTTCCCACTGACTAAAACGTACCTATTAAATGCGTGTTTGGAATACATCTGATTAATTACAGATTACCGTGATTTCAACTCTGACCCTCCCTTCCCACAAACCCAGGGATAAAATCGGTCTATCTGAGTAAGCTCCTCTGATTTGGAAATATGAATTAGGGCGCGACAGTCAAATCGTTTTGAGATCCCAGGAACATTATTACATTAGAATGCTCGGTTTATTTAATACTTAGACTTAGGATCAAACGTTTGAAAGAGAGAAAAAAAAACAAATTGAGGAAAAAAGTCTTTGTGAGTTCTTGCCAGATTGTATTGCCTTTTTCTTTTGCCCAAGGGAGTTGGAAACAGTGAACCTTTCTCTTCAGAAAGAAAAATAATTCACTTGACCTTCTAATGCAAGACCTGGGATGACCTCTTTCCTCTTGTCCTCAGCTGTAAACAGTGACTTGGAATAAAATCTCTGTTCTCTAGGGTCTGAACTGGAAACTCAGTTCAGTTGCAGTGATGGCTTAATTTCCCTTTGTCATCCCTACATCTAACTGCCTTCCTAAGACCAAAGAACCCGATTCTGAGTCAGCAAATGACACTTGGATGACACCCAGAAGGTGTCCTGTAACTAAAGACTTTGAGGAAGGGCAGGAAAAGACAGAGCTCACAAAGGAAATGATATCAATTGGCCAGCATAGCATTGAGAAGTATCATTCAGTGAAACAATAGAGACGAGGAATTTGACCTCCTTGTGTGGGAGCTCACTAAAACGTGCAAATAATCCCAAACTGAAAGATTCTATTTTTGGGCAAGAGCAAAGTGTTGGGAAATCTGAAAGAAAAAATGCGCTGGAAATTCTCAGTAGGTCTGACAGCAACAAATTGAACAGGCTGAATTCTGGAGATTTGTTTATAGGAGACAGGAGGACTGGCAACATGGTGGAGTCAGACATCAAGAAGGGAGCCATTTTCCAGTGTTGACCATGAAAGGTATGATGAAGGACCAGTCACCCACACCTTCCCAGAGCAATTTGCTCATGAGACAGGGACCATTCATACTGTCCTTCAGTCATACAGCATGGAAACAGACCCTTCTGACCATCTCATCTGCAATAACTGGATGCCCTAAATTGATGGAACATAGAACAGTACAGGCCCTTCCGCTCTCAATGTTGTGCTGATCTTTTATCATACTCTAAGATCAAACTAACCTACATACTATCTTCCTTGTGCCTATCCAAGAGTCACTGAAATGTCCCTATGTCCAAAGGCGCAGCAATCTTTTCCCTTGCTTCCCATGGTAACCTTGGGTATATCCTATCTGACCCAGGACACTTATCTATGCTCATGATTTTCAAAATTTCCAGCACATCCTCCTTGTTAACATTAACTTGTTTGAGAATAATACAGTTAGTAAGTTTGCAGGTAACACCAAAATTGGAGGTGTAGTGGACAGCGAAGTAGGTTACCTCAGATTACAACAGGATCTGGACCAGATGGGCCAATGGGCTGAGAAGTGGCAGATGGAGTTTAATTCAGATAAATGTGAGGTGCTGCATTTTGGGAAAGCAAATCTTAGCAGAACTTATACACTTAATGGTAAGGTCCTAGGGAGTGTTGCTGAACAAAGAGACCTTGGAGTGAGGTTCATAGCTCCTTGAAAGTGGAGTCGCAGGTAGATAGGATAGTGAAGAAGGCATTTGGTATGCTTTCGTTTATTGGTCAGAGCATTGAGTACAGGAGTTGGGAGGTCATGTTGCAGGACATTGGTTAGGCCAGTGTTGGAATATTGCATGCAATTCTGGTCTCCTTCCTCTCGGAAAGATGTTGCGTAACTGGAAAGTGTTCAGAAAAGATTTACAAGGATGTTGCCAGGGTTGGAGGATTTGAACTATAGGGAGAGGCTGAACAGGCTGGGGCTTTTTTTCCCTGGAGTGTCAGAGGCTGAGGGGTGACCTCATAGAGGTTTACAAAATTATGAGGGGCATGGATAGGATAAATAGACAAAGTCTTTTTCCTGGGGTGTGGGAGTCCAGAACTAGAGGGCATAGGTTTAGGGTGAGAGGGGAAAGATATAAAAGAGACCTAAGGGGTAACCTTTTCACACAGAGGGTGGTACATGTATGGAATAAGCTGCCAGAGGAAGTGATGGAGGCTGGTACAATTGCAACATTTAAAAGGCATTTGGGTGGTATATGAATAGGAAGGGTTTGGAGGGATATGGGCCAGGTGCTGGCGGGTGGGACCAGATTGGGTTGGGTTATCTGGTGGGCATGGACAGGTTGGACCGAAGGGTCTGTTTCCATGCTGTACATCTCTATGACTCTACATCAGCCTGTTTAATGCTGTCCTCACAAACGACAAGGTCCCTCTCACTAGTGAATACTGAAGCAAAGTATTCATTAAGGACTTTCCCTACCTCCTCTAAGTTCATGTACAAGTTCCCTCCACTATCCCTGATCAGCCCTATCCTCACTCTGGCCATCCTCTTGTTCCTCACATTAGTGTAGAACACCTTAGAGTTTTCCTTAATCCTACCCGCCAAGGCTTTTTCATGCCCCCTTCTAGCTCTCCATTCTTCAGTTCCTTCCTGGCTACCTTGTAACCCTTTAGAGCCCTGTCTGATCCTTGCCTCCTCAACCTTAAGGAAGCTTCTTTCTTCCTCTTGACTAGATGTTCCACATCTCTTGTCATCCAAGGTTCCTTCACACTACCATCTGTTCCTTGCCTCAGTGGGACAAACTTTTCTAGAACTCGCAGCAAGTGCTCCCTAGACGACCTCCACATTTTGTCATGCATTTCCCTAACAATATCTGTTGCCAAGTTATGCTCCACAGTTCCTGCGTAATAGCATTTTAATTCCCCCTCCCCCAATCAAATGCTTTTCCATACTGTCTGCTCCTGTCCCTCTCTATGACTATAGTAAAGGATAGGGAGTTGTGATCACGGTCTCCAAACTTTTCTCCCACTGAGAGATCTGAGCACCACATCCAATATGGCCTTCCCTCTAGTTGGGTCAGGAATCCTTCATAGACACACCTGACAAAATCTGCTCCATCCAAACGAATTGCACTAAGAGGTTTCCAATCAATATTAGGGAAATTGAAGTCACCCTTGACAACAACCCTGTTACTTCTGCACCTTTCCAAAATCTGCCTCCCAATCTGCTCCTCTATGTCTCTGTTGCATTGGAGCGGGGGTGGGGGTGGTGGGTCCCCTCACCCCAGTAATTGTTGGGCCAGCTATCCCAGCAGCTCTGACAGACCTGTCACTAACCTCATAGTAACCTGATTAATGTTGCTACCTTTGAGCATGTGGTCTCCACCCATACTAACTCAATAGACAAACCCTCCTTAATGACCTCCCCTTCTGCAACTGTGATACTATCCTTGATGAGCAATGCCGCTCCCCCACCTCTTTTAACTCCCTCCCTATTCCTTTTGAAACATCTAAACCCCAGAACATCCAACAACCATCCCTGCCCCTGTAATATCCAAGTCTCTCATTGGCTAACAGTTGACCCATTTCCTGGGAATTGGTTTAGGTCAGTTGGCTGAATTGTTGGTTTGCAGAGCAGTATGATGCCAACAGTGTGGGAAGAACTCTCCTTCTCAACCTCTTCCCTTGCCTGAGGTTTGGTGTCCCTCAGGTTAAATCATCACTAGTTGCTTCTCTCTAATGAGAGAGGAGCCCCTGTCGTCTGGTAAGCCTATGGTGATACAACAACAACTCATATTCCTCTAAATCCTTCCCATTGATATACCCACCCAGATGCCTTTTAAATGTTGTAATTTTTATTACCTGCACCATCTTCTCTGGCAGCTCATTCCATACAAGCACCACCAACTGTGTGAAAAAGTTACCTCTCAGTACCTTTTTAAATTGTTCCTCTCTCACCTTAAACCTATGCCCTCTAGTTTTGGACTCCCCAACCCTGGGAAAAAAATATCTTGGCTATCCATGCTCAACGTGATTTTATAAACTTCTATAAGGTCATCCCTCAGCCTCCAACACTCGAGGGAAAACAGCTCCCAGCCTATTCAGCCTCTCCCTTTAGCTCAAACCGTCCAACCCTGGCAACCCCCTTATAAATCTTTTCTGATCCATTTCCAATTCAACAACATGTTCCCTATAGTAGGGAGACCTTGTTCAGATGGGCCAATGGGCCAAGGAGTGGCAGAAGGAGTTTAATTTAGAATTGAACTCAGTATTCTGAAAGTGGCTTCACCAATGCCCTGTGCAGCCACAACATGATGTCCCAGCTCCTGAACTCAGTGTATTGGCCAATGAAGGCAAGCATTCCAAAAGCCTTCTTCACTACCTTGTCTACCTGTGACTCCACTCCCATGGAACTATGCACCTGCACCTCAGGTCTCTTTGTTCGGCGATGCTCCCAGGGCCATTAACTGTCATTAACTGTGTAACTTCTGCCCTGATTTACCTTTCCAAAATGCAGCACCTCACATGTATCTAAATTAAACTCCATCTGCCACCCCTCGGCCCATTGGCCCATCTAATCTAGGTCCCATTGTACGCTGAGATAACCTTCTTCACTATCTACTACACTTCCAATTTTAGTGTCATATGCAAACTTACTAACCATTCCTCATATATTCACATCCAAATTATTTATATAAATGACAAAAAAGAGTGGACCTAGTACCAATGCCTGTGGCACACCACTCATTGCAAGATCACCAGGTAAACTCTGATAGCCATCCACCGAGTGTCTTGCAAGCTCCCCTCTGATTATTGGGCGATCCATGGCCCATGGTGGAGAGTCCAATGGCAATGGATGCACCATGTCCAGGGTATTGTTGCCCTTAAAACCATAGTTACCCCTCACCCCAGTAATTGTTGGGCCAGCTATCCCAGCAGCTCTGACAGGCCTGTCACTATCTTCTTAGTAACCTGATTAATGGTGCTGCCTCTGAGCATGTGGGCTGGGTTGTTTCAGAAGCTGGTGAAAGAAATGGAGTTAAATATGTTGTGAGGCAGACTTAACATTCCCTATAGAACATCTTTACCTAAAGTGTCGCTGCACCGGCAGAGATTACATCAATAGTGACCACTATAGATTAGCCAACAACCACTATCTCCATCCACTAGGTACTGAAAAATGATTACACTGGATTTACCTCTACCAGGCATTAAATAGCGGCCAATTTGCACATGTGTACAACAATCACAGAATCCAGAAATGCCATTACATGTGCGCAGGGGCTGCTATGGCTCTTTTTGTCTCATTTTTGATGTTTAGAATAACTCCAAATTTTAATCAGATAGGTTATGCTTGGGACCAGTTGAAGACCTTTCCAAAGAGGATTAAAGTAGTCCAAGGTAAACCACTTTGGCTTATGAATTCAATTTGAAGCTTGTGCCTGAAAATTAGTCAGCTTCTGAAGTATTAGACAGCCTTTAAAATTGCTGAAATAATCCTTATTGGCATTTTGAGTTTGAGGCAGAACAATTCAAGAAATTTAAAGATCCAATTGCAAGGAAGAAAGTGAGGGTTTAGCCAGTGAAAATGACCACAAATACTGCAAGGACTCTTTGTGGCTGTAAATAACAAGATGGTAAAAGCAAAAAATACCAATAACCTCTAGCAGCAATTCATACAGCTACTGGACCAGATACACTTGGTTGGCATAGTAAATGATAAACAAGCACATGAGGAAAATTTACTACAATTCAAATAATCAATTATTGGAAATACATAGTGACTCATTGTCAGAAATAGAAAATGTAATTTTGAACAGTGGTTAAAATATCATTACTAGAAGCAAACATCTTTTACAGGTGGTAACAGATCTACTGCTTGTTTTTATTAACTCACCTAAGATTAAGGAGACCTTACTAGTCTGAATCTGTCTCTTCTTTCCCTATGTGCACTGGGTTATACAGATAGGGGGCAAGTGTTTTCTAGGCAAACATGTATTCACTTAAGAGGAGGCAATGGAAATATGCAATGAATGCAAAAGCTGTTTATTAAACCCTGAACATTCAAAGCCATTTTCTATGATGTGACTATATTAATTAGGAAGTGCAGTTGCTCATGTTCGCAAACCATTATGATCAAATGTTTGAAGTCGAAGACTGCAATGCTTAATAAACATACCAAAGTTATCACAGAAATATAACTGCTGTCTGTGCTAATGAGGACTAGCTACTGATTGATGGGGAGGCACAGAAAATTGAACTACAAAGTGTATTTCATGTGAGCACCAAGCTCTTACCTCAACATACCACAGATGTGAAGTTGTTGTTTTATATAGTTAACCTCAAGATCCCTTATGATTTGGATAAAATAGCACAAAGTCATGGGCCTAGAATGTGAAATTTGCTGCAATAATTGAGTTGAGCAGCATAAATACATTTCAGGAAAGGCCTGACAAGTATATATACAAGGGAGAAAGAAATAGAAGATTATGCCCCCAGGATTAAAAGCAGAATAAGCATCATTGTACACCATTTGGGCTGAGTGGCCTAATTCTGTAAATTCTGTGAAATTGGCTAGTGTTAATGTGAACTGGTAAGAAAGGTGATATGGTTAGTTGGGGCCATTAGAACTGTGGGGGGGGGGGGGGGGGGGTGACCAGGCTGAGGGGCCCATCAGCAAGCAGGAGGAGGACTTTGGGCAAGGAGTGGTAGATATTCAGGAGAGAACAGGGACTGGGGCAGCACACAAACTGGAAGGAAGGGAAGTTGATTGGGAGCAGGAGGGAAGGGATGACGATGCAGGTTCCTGTAGTGAAATATGCCAGGACGGCCAAAATGACATGTCTCCATCAGCAATTAGTCAGTTATTGTGTGTGTGTGTTTGGAAATTTGAGGACAGGAGGCAATGATGCATTTACATCTGGACTGCTGTCTTAGTGATGATAGCACGTGACAATTTGAAACAGAATCAGAACTGAGAACCTGAAACTCTCTCGAGGCTGAAGAGGACAGGAGCTCCAATAGGGGCAGTAATTAACAATATCTTCAAGGATGGCAACTAGAATTGGCCTGATTACTAAGTAACTTCTCTTTGATCCCAGATCCTTCTCCAATGTTACATAGGTTTCATGACCTGAAAAGGCCTGGCAAATGTTATGGCTAGAAGTTACTATTGACATATATTTCTCACACTGCAAACATTGCACCTTCGGGTAAGTTTAGAGCTTTCACAAAAGTGAGAGTGCAGATAATTTTTTTTTGTCTTGCATTCATTTTATCTTGCCACTCATCTATGAAGTACCTTGTGACATTGTTTGAAGTTGGAGTCTCTGCACAATTTCAAGTATTTTTCTGCCTGATTTTCAATACTCGCTAGACTTAGGATTTCCAGTGAGCCTAGACAGAGAATTAATTAAATCTTTCTGGATAGTGAAGGGATTTGTTTCGCAATCTAGTAAGTATTGTACTTGTCAATATTAGGAGGGCAGAAATGTTTCATACATTTTCACACTTCACATCAGTGCAAATAATGAAAGCAGAGTAAACCCCTCTCTATTTTGTCCAACAATAGAGCCAACCTCAAATAAATTCCCTCCTTAAGGGCATTGTGGGTCTACCTACAGCACATAGACTGTGGCGATTCAAGATGGCAGCTTATCTCTGCCTTCTCAAGGGCAACTAGGGATGAGCAATAAATGTTGGATCGCCAGCGATGCTCACATCTCATAAGTGAATAAAAGAACACTCTCATAGCAACAGTCAAGCATTGTTATGTTCTAATAAAAAGTGACACTGATTGACAATGAACAATGAACTGATGAGAGCTTTATGAATACTATGAATTTATTTTAGCATACAGAACTAAGCTGAGACTGTGCAATACACTTTGCAAAGAATCTTTGCAAACAGTGAGGACACCATTCATCTGTGTCGAATTTGAACGAAGAAACCAGAATTAAATGAGCAATGTTGTTACTTGTGATACCATCTAATCTCTTCAGAGAGAAAAGTCACTTTAGAATAAATCTGTTACTATCTAAACTATTGTACAGTTCAATTACAGGTAATTTAGCTTTAGATCTAACCATTTCCAAATGTTTTGTATTTGCAGAATTTACTGTGCTGATTGTCTGCAAGGCATCCTTTGGGAGATAAGGACAATATCTGCTGAAATTTGCCATTAAATATTTTGCAAATAAATAGAGACCAACCCAGAATTGATGGAAGGAATTTTACTGTGAGTGAACTTTTGAATGGGGCAGGAGGAAAGTGAAATCCTGGGAAACTATGAGCATGTGGGGAAGCTGGCTCCAACTCATTGCCTTGTGTAATAATCCTATTGAAGGCTGCTCCCGCCAGCAGGATCAGATTCAGCAACATGGAACAGGAAGTAGTATGGTTGGTGAGCTGGGGAGGAAGAAAGCGGTGAGGAAGGGGGTTGGTAAAGCAGGGAAAAATTGGGAAATGGAACTACCCCTGAGCCAGTCCTCACTTTCCCAATCATCCCTCTCCTGGTCAGCTTCACTTCTCTGCTAGCAATGAGCTGGTGAACACTTTGCTGAAAAGCATAGGAAATAAACAGTTAAGATCAGAGTCAAATAACATATTTAAAGTAGCGTTCATAGAGTGCAAGCAATTAGTGAACGTTGGCATGCAGCCTTGATATTGCAACATTTGGTGTTCGGGCTGCTGTCCACCTTTTCCCTGGATGAAGATCACTTTGCAAAGCATGCATAACATGCCACTAATGCTTGAGGTGAGCTACCTGAATCATCACACTTGAAATGCTGAGCTGCTGCATTGCCCGCATTAATTCTGTGCATCTTTCATGGATATGGAGCTCTTATGGAGAGTTACCTTTATCATGGACAATCTTGACCAACACTGCTGAACGTGTGAAATTTCTATGGAGATATTAGAAATAAGTTAATAGATGTTGTAAAAGTAGAAATGCTTGATGCTAACATTGTGAACATAATTCGGGCTTCAATAAAATCAAATCGATGTGACTGTTGTATATCATATAGTGTCCAATATTTACTTCTGTCACCAGGTAGCTGAAAGGATCATATTTCTGACAGCCATGCAGGCCAAGCCCCCCACTGGTCTTCTGTGTCACCTCCTCTGCAGATATCATTTAATAGAAGACTTAATGGGCATGTCCAATTCTCAGTCACGCTTTGCTGTTCTCTGCTCTCTTTTTCCAGAAGAAGAGAAAGAAAAAGACCTGAGTGAGAGTACTGTGTGTTCACTGAAGTGATAGTGAACACCTGTAATAAGTGACTATGGAAGAGGGGCATGACATTGCATAAGGATGAGTGTCAGTTTTGGACAGATGAGTGGGGGTATGAGGAAATGTGGAGACAGATGGATTCCCCTACATGATAAGTCAGTGTGAGGAGTGATGCACTGGTGTAATTCTGAGAAGGCAGAGTGAAGGATTGAGTTGCATGTACCTCAGGATGTAGTGTGGTACTCACCTTTAATGCTCTGTTTCTGACACAATACTACTTCAGCATTGAATCCAAGAGTGCGGCACCAAATGTAACCAACTGGCCAATCTCCAAATAGTGTTCTTTGAATTACCTGCTGACTACTTCCCATTGAGAGACAAAAAAACCTGCAGATACTGGAATCCAAAGCAGACAAGCAGGATCCTGGAAAAACACAGCAAGCCAGGCATTATAAGGAGTAGCTTCTGATGATGCCTGACTTGCTGTATCCTGATGATGCCTGGCTTACTGTATCCTTCCAGCCTCCTGCTTGGCTTCTCCCCATTAACAAGGAAGAGGCTCCCTCCAGGCTCTTTGTGCCAGACCTGAACAGCAAGTTAGAGAACTTCACTAAAATGAAACACAGTCATTGACTTTCTACCTTCTTCTCTTGTCACCTCCAAATAATTATATGTTTTGAATGGCCTGTTAAACAGTGGCATTGAAATCACACCATGTACATCCTCATTAAGCCTGCTGCTGATAATTGATTGAGACACCTCATGTATTGATGCAGTCGCCCTGTTAAAAATTCGCTGAAGAACATGCGTCATGAACTTTGGTGTTTCCCACACAAGGCTGAGGGCATGTCTGCCAGCATGTCCACACATTACACTCCAGACCAGCATTCCTTCTCTATTTCAGAAGCTGATCCAACTTCTGTGGCCTTACTGCATTTTCTGTTCCTTCTTTAAATCCTTTCATATCATTCACGAGGTCATATCCTTCTACATCATAAAATGGAACAGTTTGTGGAGACATTCATGCCCATTTCAAGAAAGATAATTTCAACAGAAAGCAGCTCACGGAGCTCATTGTGCTGAACTGAATAACCTCAGAAATCATATTCAAAGCTAATGAAATAGATTCTTTAACACTGACACTAATTATGCCAAGCTTTTACTTATGCTTCGTTGTATTTTATATATTTAACAAATTTTATTCTTCTTGTAGGTTTTCCAAAGAAAAGGTCATATTTGCAAATCTCACTGCCATTGCTCATTAATTATATTCAGCTGACCAGCTTTTTTATTGCCATTTATATAAATGATTTGGATGTGAACATAGGAGGTATAGTTGGTAAGTTTGCAGGTGACACCAAAATTACTGGTGCAGTGGATAGTGAAGAAGGTTATCTAAGATTACAAAGAGGTCTTGATAAGTTGGGCCAATGAGCTGAGGAGTGGAAGATGGAGTCTAATTTAGATAAATGTGAGGTATTGCATTTTAGAAAGGCAAACCAGGGTAGGACTTATACACTTAATGGTAGGTCTTGAGGAGTGTTGCTGAACAAAGAGACCTTGAGATGCAAGTCCAATGTTCCTTGAAAGTGGAGCTGCAGGTAAACTAGATGGTGAAGAAGGCATTTGGTATGCTTGCCTTTATTGGTCAGTGCATTAAGTATAGGAATTGGGATGTCATGTCGTAGCTGTATGGGGTATTGGTTATGCCACTATTGGAATATTGTGATCATTTCTACAATTTCTGCTAATAGAAACGATGTTGTTAAACTTGAAACAGTTCAGAAGAGACTTGCAAGGATGTTGCCAGGATTGTAGGGTTTGAGTTATAGGGAGAGGCTGAATAGAGTCCTGGAGTCATAGAGATGTACAGCACAGAAACAGATCTTTCGGTCCAACTCGTCCATGCCGACCAGATATCCTAAATTAATCTAGTCCCATTTGCCAGCACTTGGCCCATATCCTTCTAAACCCTCCCTATTCATATACTCATCTAAATACCTTTTAAATGTTGTATTTGTACCAGCCTCCACCACCTCCTCTGACAACTCATTCCATACATGCATCACTCTCTTCATGAAAATGTTGTCCATTAGGTCCCTTTAAAATATCTCCCCTCTCACTCTAAATTTATGCTGTCTAATTTTGGACTTCCCTGCCCTGGGAAAAGAACTTGGCTATTCACCCTATCCATGTCTGTTATGATTTTATAAACTTCTATAAGGTCACCATTCAGTCACCAGCATTCCAAGAAAATAGCTATAGCCTTTTGGAGTGCAATTCCATAGTTCCTTGAAAGTAGAGTCATGGTAGATAGGATAGTGAAGAAGGCATTTGGTATGCTTTCCTTTATTGCACAGAGCATTGGGTATAGGCTTTGGGAGGTCATTATGCGGCTGAACAGGACATTGGTTAGGCCACTTTTGGAATATTGCATGCCATTCTAGTCTCTCTCCTATCGGAAGGATGTTGTGAGACTTCAAAACATTCAGAAAAGATTTACAAGGATGTTGCCAGTGTTGGAGGATTTAAGCTACAGGGAGAGGTTGAATAGGCAGGGGCTGTTTTCCCTGGAGTGTCAGAGGTGTTGGTCAATTCAGAGGAATTGGTGGACGCTGGTACAATACAACATTTAAAAGGCATCTGAATGGATACACGAATAGGTTTAGAAGATTATGGGCCAAATGCTGGCAAATGGAACTAGATTAATTTAGGATATCTGGGTGGCATTACCGAGTTGGACTGAATAATCTGTTTCAGTGCTAAACAATTCTATGACCCTATGAACATATATCTAAAGTTTTCAGAAATTCTGAACACCATCTGATTGTGCTAAAGTAAGTTGAGATAACAGGATGATGCCAGGTGTGGAAGGTTGGAGTTATAAAGAAAGATTGGATAGGCTGGGACTTTTTTCATCGGAGCATAGAAAGTTCAGAGGTGACATTATTGAAGTTTATGAAGTAATGAGGGGTATAGATAGAGTTAAAGGCAAATGTTTTTTCTAGATTGGGGGATTTCAAGACTAGGAGGCAAGTTTTTAAGGTGAGAAGAGAGAGACATTTAGAAAAAACATGAGGGGCAATTTTTTTACTCAGAAAGTGGTTCATATGTGAAATGAACTTCCTGAGGAAGTGGTGGATGTGGGTACAATTACAACATTTAAGAAGCATTTGATTGATTACATGAGCAGGAACAGGCAGGTGGGACTAGTTTAGTTTGGGATTATGTTCGGTATGGACTGGTTGAACTGAAAGATCTGTTTCCATGCTGGATGGCTCTGTGACTCTATAACTACTTCTTTACTGTTTTATTTGTTTCATTAGCTTGGTGAACTGTTCAGCTTTTAATAATGCTGTGATAAAAACACTCTGAACCAGAGGATCTGCTTATAAATATCTTGCTGTGACATTGCACCTCATTTCCAGTTCATATTTTAAAATGAAATGAGCACAGCCATTTCCAGTTAATTGGTCTGTTCCTTTGTGTCAGATTTTGCAACATGACAAGGGAACTCGCATGCAATTATTTCATGCTTTTGGTTTGTGGGGATTATTGCATATAAATACAACTAGTACAAGTTTTACAATTAATCAACCTGAAATAACAGGCAAAACTGATAGCCTGGAAATTCCTGCAGTGGTGTAAACCATAAGGTACACCAAAGTTTTATGGCTCTTGCTATGCTCAATTTAAAAAGAAATACAATAATAAAATATTACTGTAACAATCCATGGAATCATAGAATCCTTACAATGTGCTATTTGGCCAATTGAATCTACACTGACCTCTGAAGACCATCCCACCCTATCCCCGTAACCCTGCACTTTTTTTTACCATGTCTAATTCAAAGAGTCTCCATCCAAGTAAAGCCCAAGAAATGGTGCCGCAAGCTATGGCCCTCCAGAAGTAGCTTCTGTTGGGACAACAGCTCCTGAGGGTGAGTTACCATCCCTAATAGGATAAATGTCCTGGTGACACCTTCCTAAATGGTCAGCATCAAGAAGCTGCCTCCCTAGGTCCCATGTGGTTGCAGTCATACCTAGCACATAGGAAGATGGAAGTGTTCTTGGAGGTCAGTTATCTCAACTCCAGGACTCATCTCTAGGAGTTTATCAGCGGAGTATCCTAGATAGAACTATTTTCGCTTGTTGCATGAATGACCTTCGCTCCATCTTAAGGTCAGAGTGGGATGCCGATGATGATTGCACAATGTTCAGGCCAATTTATGACCACTCAGATACTGAAGCATTCTTTGTGCAAATGCGACAAGACCTGGATAATGTTCATATTTGGGATCACAATTGACAAGTAACATTCACACCACACAAATGTCAGGGAATGACCAAAATAGAACCTAACTATTGCTACTTGACATTCAATGACACTACCATTGCTGAATCCCCTTATCCCCTTGGAGGGAGATGGAGGATGCCATTTCCCAGAGACTTAACTGGACAAGCCATTAAATATAGAGGTTAGGAATCCTGCAGTGGATAACTTACCACTTAACTTCCCAAAGCCTATCCACAATCTACAAGATGTAAGTCAAGAGTGTGGTGGAATATTCCCCACTTGCCTGGATGAGTGATCCTCTGACAACATTCAAGAAGCTTGACACAAGCTGGGAGGAAGCAGACCACTTAATTGGCACCGCATCCACAAACATTCACACCCTCCATTACTGATGCTCAATAGTAGAAGCATGTACCATCAGAATTTCACCAAGGTTCAGAAATTCACCAAGGCTCCTTCGGTAGGACCTTCCAAACTGTGACCATTTTCAGCTAGAATGACCAGGGGAGCAGGTACATGGAAACACTACCATCTACAAGTTCCCCTCATCACTCACCATCTTGACTTTGAAATATAGCGCTGTTCCTTCACTGCTGTTGGGTCAAAGTCCTGGAACTCCCTCCGTAACAACATTGTGGATCGATCTGACCCATTGTACTGCAGCAGTTCAACACCACCCTCTCAAGAACAGCTAGGGATGGACAGTAATTGTTGGCCCAGCCAGAAACATCCACATCGTCCGAATAGATACAAAAATTCATCTCCTACTTTTGGCTCTGGTGGAGGAGTGTCAGCCTTCACATTAAATATGGCCTTGAGTATTGAAACAGCCCACAAACAAACTGTTTGAATTTCTTTCCTGTCAGGTATGACACTCAAGAGAACAGAACCTTGCAAACTGCAACTAATTTTCTCACAATCCCGACCAAGTATGTTTTTCCATTCCGAATTGCCCAGTTTTGGGATTCTATTTCCTTTGAAGCAAAATGCCATCAACGTAGCCTTTTCATATCCTTCCAGTGCTATTTTTTAATCAGCTTGAAATGTACCCCCTAGATGATGTTATATTTTGGTGTTGCTTTCAATGGTATTTATCTTGTATGTTCCTAACATCTGTTTTGACTTGTGCGCTTTTCTAAACTAGCTTTGATTACTAAATGGGATAGCTTAAAGAGACTTTAAAACAGAAGTAAATACAAATCAAGATTTGAGGGGGATATAAATAGAGTACACGCCTTATTTAGAAGGATACTGTTAGTAATATGATATGTTTAATGAATGTACAGTGTGATATTTACACTATGTATGCCTTGATGATGTATGGTGAAATATTAACCCTCTGCTGCCCATACGTTTGTGGCATCTTATTTTATGCTTCTTTCTCCTCCACTGGTCTCCTTCAGTGTTTTGCCCCTACCATGCTCTTCTAAAACTTTTGAGTCTTTGCTCAGGGATTGGTCTGTTTGGGTAATTCCCAAAATCCAAAACTCCCAGGAGGACCAGTTCAAAATACGCACAACACAGACGGCCTCCTTCTTCAAGGACCGCAATTTCTCCCCCGACGTGATCGACGATGCCCTCCACCGCATCTCCTCCACTTCCCGCTCCTCCGCCCTTGAGCCCCGCCCCTCCAACCGCCACCAGGACAGAACCCCACTGGTCCTCACCTACCACCCCACCAATCTCCATGTACAGCGCATCATCCGCCGTCACTTCCGCCACCTCCAAACGGACCCCACCACCAAGGATATATTTCCCTCCCCTCCTCTATCAGCTTTCCGTAGAGACCACTCCCTCCGCGACTCCCTTGTCAGATCCATACCCCCCACCAACCCAACCTCCACTCCCGGCACCTTCCCTTGCAACCGCAGGAGGTGCAACACTTGCGCCCACACCTCCCCCCTCACTTCTCTCCAAGGCCCCAAAGGAAACTTCCATATCCGCCACAGATTCACCTGCACCTCCACCCACATTATCTACTGCATCCGCTGCAGCCGGTGTGGCCTCCTCTATATTGGGAGACAGGCCGCCTACTTGCGGAGCGATTCAGAGAGCACCTCTGGGCCACCCGGACGAACCAACCCAATCACCCTGTAGCACAGCATTTCAACTCCCCCTCCCACTCCACCGAGGATATGCAGGTCATTGGACTCATCCACCGCCAAACCACAACAACGCGACGGTCGGAGGAGGAGCGTCTTATCTTCCGACTGGGAACCCTCCAACCACAGGGGATGAACTTGGACTTCACCAGTTTCTTCATCCCCCCTCCCCCCACCTTGTCTCAGCCGAATCCCTCCAGCCCGGCACCGCCTTCCTGACCTGCAGTCTTCTTCTTGACCTCTCCGCCTCCACCCTACTCCGACCTATCACCCTCACCTTGACCTCTTTCCACCTATCACATTTCCAACGCCCCTCCTACAAGTCCCTCCTCCCTACCTTTTATCTTCTCCTGCTGAACACTCTCTGCTCATTCCTGAAGAAGGGCATGTGCCCGAAACGTCGAATCTTCTGTTCCCTAGATGCTGCCTGACCTGCTGTGCTGTTCCAGCAATAAAGTTTCAGCTTTGATCTCCAGCGTCTGCAGACCTCACTTTCTCCCCTAATTCCCAAAATCTTCCACCTAAATATCATTACTTGTAAGAGTAAGTACGTACTGGTAGGTCTATCCCACTGTTAAGTCCAACCCTGACCTCACCTGTCAGCCTGATATCCAATAGATATCACTGAATGCTGAGCTTATCCTTCTCACCCTGAGGTACTGAAGCCAATAGTGGTCTTCCACCATTTTGATTAGCAGGGACTGTGACAGGAACTGCAACCTTCCTGGCCTTCATGGATTGGCCAGTCGCTGAATTATTGGGAATTACTTTGTACCTGGATCAGAGGAAGTTATTTTCCCTGTTGACCACTCCTGGTATCTTGTGATATTTGTGCCACTTCTACCACTATGTGATTGTGGGTAAGGGATGTTTGACATAGTCCTCCTTTATCATTGCATTGTTTTGGGTCAATCTAATCATTAATGACAGAGGAAACATCACCTTCGAGTATCTATGGAAGAGACATTGATCCTCAGTAACAAGCTGACTTGTTTCATGATTGCAATATGTATATTTGGTCAGGCATAACCTTAAGAAACTGGTACAGATATAACTGCTTCCTCTGAAAGCTGGAGTATAACACCTTGTCTCCACCCACAGGCTGCGTGTGACCTCAGTAGATTGGGTGAAGCAAAGGTAACATGAACATTAACTCCTTCAGAGCAATTATATTATATAACACAATGAACTAAATTTATTTGAGTGGATAAATGATAAATAAGTGGCTAAAAAAGTAAGTTAAGAGCAACAACACATATATTACAGTGTCTCTTGGAGTTTGTCAACACTAATCTGACTTTATTTGACTATTTGATTTATTTAAAAGCAAGGACAAAAATACTTTTAACAAGATAAACAAACTGCATTTGTTGGAGACCTGAAACGAAAACAGAAATTGCTGGAGAAACTCAACAGGTCTGACAGTAGTTCTGATGAAGAGTCACCAGATTTGATTTGATTTGATTTAGACTTTATTGTCACGTGTACTGAAGTACAAAAGCACAGGAGCACGGTGAAAAGTTTTTAAAGTCACAATATGTGGCGCCATTTGAGATACAAATACCCAGGTACAAAATTTAAGAACAAGGTAGAAGAAATAAGGAACAAAGTTAAAAGTCAAACGTTACAGTTGTATAGAGTAAAAAGAAGTTAAAAATGAAACATTATTGTCCTTCTTAGTATTAAGTTGTAAGATAACAAAATAAAGTTCAAACATTGCCATTTTTCTTAAGTGCTTCGCCATGTTGGGACCTAGGTTCCTACAAGAGCTCGATCTCCTCTGTTTTGGCATGCTTTCCCCATGCTGGCTTGATCTCCCTGCTCTCATCATAAATACAGATGTCAGGGAAACCTCCATCGCTGCATTGGGCTCACTCCTGAGAACCCAGACTACCAAAGCCCCGATCCAGACTCTCAGCTGCTGCCACACTCTGGACAACCAAAACCCCGATCCAGGAGCCATCCATTTCGGGCCTCAGCCTTGCCTTTGGTCTGTGCGTTGAACATCAGAAACTCACTGAGATTCCCTGATTAGACCCCCAGTTACTGCCTCGCACTGAACATCTAGCCGACTGCCAAATTCAATGAGCCTGATACCGCTGCTGCCACTGCCTCTCTCCAGAAAGTAAATTTGCAGGAAAAAAAACTAAAAAAAAACTTAAACTAATAAAAAGAGAAAAGAAGAAATAAGAAAAGGAAGAAGAAGAGCAAATAGAATGGATAAGCCTCCTGCACCGCCATCTTGTTAACTCTGTTTTCTCCTCACAGATGCTGCCAGACCTGATGAGTTTTTCCAGCAACTTCTGTTACTCAAGGCATTAAATTAAATTGGCTTTTTCATTACTCATATGATCAAACATGTTCAATGAAATTACTGTAGGTGAAATTTGACCAACTGAAAGTTTGTATGGAAGTGTACAGTTAAATGTAATTATTTGCACAAGGTGTTTGTTCATTGTTCTGCTCCCACCTTTAACACCATCAGCAGCCATGATTTAATGTTTTGCTAATTGTGAATAATCTGGCTAGCTAGTAGAGAGTAGTCTTCCGTTTTCTGCAGTCCCTCCCTCAACAAGGGATGTAACCCTCTCTGATTAAATGAACTTGGTGACAACAAACATTGTCCAATGTAGTCCTGCCAGTGAACAGAATTACAGTGCTTTGCTCATGCCTCACACAGACACTGGACATTTCAGAACTACTTGCTGCTGGTGTTTTGTGATGACTGCAGTACTTTATAGCGCTAAATTTAAGTTGTGTCATTATGAAGATTAAAATAAAATAGGACCATAAAAGTTAACTGTCTGTTAAAAAAATGCTATTTTCCTGTCTTTGCACACTGTAATGTCATGCCAAGGTATGTTTTAAAACAAGCCCATTTTAAATAAAACCAGTAAGTCTTTTGAAGCAGCAATATTTTTCATCAAAACAGAT
Organism: Chiloscyllium plagiosum; assembly: GCF_037043375.1. Taxonomy (NCBI): domain Eukaryota; kingdom Metazoa; phylum Chordata; class Chondrichthyes; order Orectolobiformes; family Hemiscylliidae; genus Chiloscyllium; species Chiloscyllium plagiosum. The sequence continues at coordinate 45,709,522 of NW_028270148.1, forward strand.
GCTTGTTTTGAAAGCATTACACTTTACTGTAGCCAACACATACTTGAAACATTAAAAACAATGATGGTGATGATGGACATAGCCACACAGCTGCAAATGAGGTCATTCACCAGTTACATACAGTGGAAGTGGTAGTTGTGCAGGCAATGTCAACCAAGTTAAAATTCCTGGTTGGAAATCTGAAGCTGAAAACTGAATTTACAAAAGGTTTATTACGCTGTAACTCTTAGGAACTGAACTGTCTTTTCTCCACTTACCAACAATAATCACTTTTTCAGTCCTGAATGGAAACAGGAAATGCATTCATTGCCTGTAGGTTTTGCAACGTTTATAATTGTTTCTAGGAACACAACCAATGAAGCTGGTTATTGTTGCTTGAGAAGATCTGAGACATTATTGAACTTTCTGTTGAAATTTGTTTTGTTCTCACATTTTTAATGTAATTATGCTTCATCTTGTCCAGATGTTGGCAGCATGTCAGAGATCACTATTTGTATATGCTGAGTGATTTCACAAAGAGATCTCATCCTTCATGGATCATCTAACATCTATAGAGCTGCATATCATTGCCAAATTCATCAAACAATTACCCAACCATTTTCAGATAACAAACTATTGTGTGGCATAAACATTTGCAAAGTTTTCCAAAACTTTGGAAACAACTCCCAATTAGCCTTTAGAAGTACTCAGTAAAGTTTTGTAAAAGCTGCCTTAAGGACTGCACAGTCTCACAATGACTGTTTGTGATGTTACTGTACACAAACTCAGTGCATTCATAAGATTATATCTGCCTTAGCATCTCAGTTAAAACAATGAACAGAGGAATGTAGTGAAACCTTCTTGACCATTTGGCATTCAAAATAGAACATTATTATTTCATGGCTCAGAAATAATGTTAACTTTGAAAAAAATGAATTCAGTTACTTTCCTGCCATTACTTCATGATCTTTGATTTCCTCACTGGTTAATAATCAGTCTATCTCAGCCTTGGATATACCTAATGAGCTGAAATGTGTTGCTGGAACAGCGCAGCAGGTCAGGCAGCATCCAGGGAACAGGAGAATCGACGTTTTGGGCATAAGCCCTTCTTCAGGAATACCTAATGACCCAACCTTGATCACTCTCTGCGGTGAAGAATTGACTGACCCTGAGAGAAAAAATTCCTCCTCAGCTTTGTCTGAAATGGGCAACCCCTCACTCTGAGTTTATGCCACCAGGTCCTACACTCTCCCCAAGGGCAAATAGTCGCTCCGCATCCACCCTATCAAGCTGCCTAAGAATTTTATATGTTTCAATTATGGCTCCTTGCATCCTTCTAAAATCCAATAGTACAAATCCAACCTACTCAACCTCACCTCATGAGAAAAATCCCTCCATATTCAGAATCAACACAGTAAATGTTTTCTGGACTGACTCCAAATCAACTGACTCCAAATCAACTGACTCCAAATCAACTGACTCCAAATCAACTGACTCCAAATCAACTGACTCCAAATCAACTGACTCCAAATCAACTGACTCCAAATCCTTTCTTAGATAAGTGGACCAAAACTGTTCACCATAATGCAGATGTGGTTTGATTAGTTGTGGCCAAGGCCTCCCTTTTTTCATCCTCCATTCCTCAGAAATGAAGGACAACAATCCATTTGTCTTCTCTATTACCCACTGAACTTGCATACTAGCTTTTTGTGGTTCTTTCTTGAGGACAAGCAGATCCCTCTATTCTGCAAGCATCTTTACCCCCTTCAAAAAAAAATTTAGCACCTCTATTCTGCCTGCCATTTTCCCATGTTACATTCCATCCACTGAATTTTTACTCACTCACTTAATCAGTCTGTAAACCCCTGCAGACTTTTCTGTCATCCTCACCATGTGCCTGCACATCTACTTTTATGCCATCTGCAAACTTGGCTAGAATACTTCACTTTCAATATCCAAGTCATTAATATATACTTTAAATAATTGTGGGCACTCTAGCATTCTACTAGTTTCAGGTTGACACCCAGGAAATGTTCCTAGGAGCGACAATCACTAACAATCTGTCCTGGAGCACCCACATTGATGTAGTGGTCAAGATGGCACAAAAACATCTCTTCTTTCTCAGATGGCTAAGGAAATTCAGCACATCCATTAATTCTTATTGATTCACCATGGAAAGCATTCTATCTCAATGCATCATGGCCTGGTATGGCAACTGCTCTACCCAGGACAGTAAGAAACTACAGAGAGTTGTGAACATAGCCCAGTCCATCAAGCAAGGAGCCTTCCATCCATTTCCTTCATCTACATTTCTCACTGCCTCAGAAAGGCAGCCAACATCATCAAAGACCCCTCCCACACTAATTAAAATCTCTTCCAACCTCTTCCACCAGGCAGAAGATACAAAAGCTTAAACACATGTACCAACAGGTTCAAGAAAAGCTTCTTCCCCGCTGTTTTAGACTACTGAATGGACCTGTCAAATTTCAAATCTAATGTTGATCTTGTTTTTTGTGCACCTGCTTTGCAGCTTTAAATTTGTATACCTTGCTCTGTTCAAGATTCTGGGTAATCCAAGATGGAGAAGAGGAAACATTTCTTGTTGTAACAGCTGCTCCTTTATTGAGGTATTGAGGTGAGCCTGACGTCAGTGGTGGGCAAGTTGTTGGAGGAAATCCTGAGGGGCAGGATGTACATGTACGTGGAAAGGCAAGGACTGATTAGGGATAGTCAACATGGCTTTGTGCATGGGAAATCATGTCTCACAAACTTGATTGAGTTTTTTGAAGAAGTAACAAAGAGGAT